>NW_026714975.1:0-20292 GCF_029784015.1 Lycium ferocissimum | reverse complement strand
GACACGTATATGCTTATGTTTATGATGTTATGATTAAAATTACCGAGTCCCTCACTAGAGTGCCGGGACACGTTATATATGTGATATACGTAATGATTATGCAACTTTGATTATGAAATACTATAATGGTATTGATATGAGAGCGATACGATGAAATATGTTCAAAGGCAAGTTTTATGAAATTCGTCGCTGCATTGAATCTCGTTCACCTTGTCTCGGATATGATTCCATTTACTATGTTTCATGCTTTACATACTTTCGGTACATATCCCGTGACCGACCCCTTTCTTCGGGGGGTCGCGTTTCATGCCCGTGCGGACGCTCGTTTTGGGGATCCGCCGGTCTAGGAGATCCATCCGGCTAGTTCGCAGTGCTCCTTTGTTCCGAGCATAGTTTCGCGGATAACCTTTTGATATGTACATATGTTGTCATTCGGAATACGACGGGCCCCGTCCCGTCATATGATGTCACTTGTCACTCTTAGAGGTCCGTGGTCACAAGCCGCGTGGGTCTATGTGGGTTGTTGTTTTGTTATATGGTTATGGCTTGTGTTTGGGGCGTACCCATTTGTAGTGGCAGCCTTGTCGGCTTGCGTAGCCAAATATGTTATCATGGCGGTGTGTATGAAGGTAGCCTCCTCGGCGTGTGTTTTGGATTAGGACGTTCCCTACATATATATACGGGCCTTGCCCGCCCTTTTGCGCGATATTGATCGTTATAAAGTCGTAACTCTTCGGGAGATAGGTAGCTTCGACTTGCATATGTTTTGCCTTATACTTATATCACTCGTTCATGCTAGTAGTGTATGAATATAGATAACAAGTGTATACGAGTGTCCATCTCGGGCACTAGTCATGGCCTACGGGGTTGGGTCGTGACAGCTTTTGTGCGGTATTAACTGTTAAAGGTTGTAACTCTTCAGGAGCTAGGTAGCTTTGATATGTATACGTCTTGTCTTTATACTTATAACAGTTCGTGCATGCTAGTAGTGTATGACTATAGATAACAAGTGTATACGAGTGTCCAGCTCGGGCACTAGTCATGGCCTACGGGGTTGGGTCGTGACACCAGGATCGTGCATGAAGAACATTAAAGATTACAGAGAATGTTCATATCAAAATACTTATATCACAACACTTATATCCGAATACTTATATCAGAATTTCTATTTCAGAATCTTACATCAGAATATTCATATCAGATCATTCGTGTCGAAGTGTTTATATCCGGATAGTCAAACCAAAATGCTCATATCCAAGTTACCAGATACTTATATTAAATTCGAACGGCATTCCAAAGGTTTCCTTAGTTATCTTACGGACATAAGGCAAATAGAACGGTACAATTAGGTCTCGGGGAATGTGGGCCCACCTCGGGTCAAGTCGGGTAACGAACATAAAAACATGGTCATTATATCTCATTAGATTATCCTCGAAGATTTCAAGGCATTCCACTTTCGTTTTCAAAGGTTACGGACGTTTGGACATTTCTTTACAATAAAGCGTAAATTAGTTAGTTCAATTCTATTGAATGAATAGTAACTAAATTCAACCTCGGACTTCTAGAATTGAGTGGTCCCCGAAGCACGTATTCAAGCTTATTACATCTAGACATGCCAAAGAAAGAAAGAGTAAGCCTTACATACCTTTTCCGTCTCTTACGCTTCTCCAAATCCAAGTTCAAAACTCTCCAAAATCTATAAATGGTCACATTTACCAAACATTGATTAGAGCCTTTAGAAATTCAATCATGAATTAACATTTATCCACAAAAATTTCGGCAAAAAGATTTCCCCTGTAATGCGCCGTCCCCGAGAATTTAACTCGGCCAAATCATTACCAACAATACCAACAAACATAATAACAACATCAACAACCAACTCAAAGTGCATTATAACATTAGTAGCTTGTCTTCCGCATAATTCGACGACATTCCAATCATATTCAATTCAATACTAATAAGCTCGCATTCAAGTACTAATCCAATATCATTTAAACAAGATTTCAAACACGCTTCGGAAAATCTACAAAGTATTCAAATCAGCCCACTCACCAACAACATGCCACCCAAAACTCACCATATTCCATAAGAGCAATGGCAACATATTTCATCCTTCCGAATTCATGAACTACGCCAACAATCCGTATGCTAACAATCATTATTTCCATGAACACAAGAATTTATATTAAAGTCATATTAATCTCCAAAACAGCCCATAACAATTCCAACATCAATTTTAGTTATCAAATTTCCATTTTCATCACAAATTACATAACCACATCAATTAACATACTATATAAAAGTTGTTCCATCATCTTACACATAACACACACACACACGGCCCCATGTCCAACATCACCACTTCAACCAAAATCATCGAGCTTTCATTTCCAATATAGAGTTCATAACAACCACAACTAGAATATTACATAAAATCAACTCATCTTACTTATTCTAACTACACATACACACGGCCACACATGCATATATACAAATACCATGCCAACTTCCATATTCTCATGAGTTTTATCCTTTCCTATATTCCACAACATAAACAAAGCTTCCATAACATACAAAAGGGAATTAAATCTTACCCTTTTCCTTCAACTTTCTTCACTTGGCTAGAATGCGAAAACGGCGAAACGAACGACTTATCTTCCGAAACAACTTCGCCACGTTGTAGAGGACCCTTCAATTAGTAGAAAAGCTAGAAGGAAGGAATTTTTCATAATCAATATCTCTTGGCTCACTCTCCCTCTCTCTCGGTTTTTCAATATGGCCGAATGGCCTCATTTGCTTTCTCCATATTTCTTAACTTCTCTAGAGTTGTAAAATATTGTCTTGTGTCTTGTATGCCACACTTGTATATGTATATATTTATTGGGGCACATGGCTGGTCATGTGCCCCTCTTAGCCGTTTTTCTCCTTCCTTTCTTTGTTCAATTTTTCTCAAACTTTCTAGAAATTCCTTGAATCACAAAAGTTGAACAAGTCTTGCATGGTAGTGATTACACACATATATATATATCCATATACTAAACATCCATGTGGCCATGGCCCACACCTCATGTGGCCGGCCACATGGCTATATTATTCATGAATTTTTAGTTTCCAAAACTCACATTTTTACCCCAAATTTTTCCTTAATGCTTCCTTCCAACAAAATCATAAGCCACTTGTCGTAAAAAAAAGTCAGAAAATAGTCTCGCCCATAATTTGTCGCAACTAACTTAAAATATTTCGACGCACGAAATACAGGATATAACATCCTTCCCCCCTTTAGAACGTTCGTCCTCGAATGTTCGACTAGTCCTGCAGGCTCTCACAAGCACCTCGGGGGAGCTCCCTTTTCATAGCTATTTCCCTTCTTCATATTATCTCTTAGGCTATCCAATACCATTCTCTTGTCATACTCTTTTTCTTCATACGCGTCCACTTTCTGGCGTCGTGTCATTCAAAGTCTGGGCAAAACTCCTCACACTACTTTAGTCGGTTTTCCCGACCCTACTAACTTACTTCAATAAAGGGCCTCATTTGTAGCCCAAGCGTCCATATCGAACACATTACCGTATCAACTATCTCTATCTCATCCTTACATTTCTCTCACCTGCTTCCCCCCTTTTTAAGGGGCTCCTTGCACGCCAACAGTCTTCACGTTGGGACACACGTGTCCACTAATTCAATCACAATGGGGCGTCATACGCATTCATATGTATATACATAATTATTATCAACTAATCCACAAAATGCTTCCAAACGTAGTTCAAGCCTACCCTAATTCCAAAGCCATAGCGTACTTTAAATCTCTTCTCTAATCTACTTTGTCGCGTGCTAGGTGGCTCCTTTTATAGCCTCCAACCATCTTGTACATTCTAATTTCTCATTGTCCCTTGGATCAATAATTGTGAAAATTTGGCATACTTCCCAGGGGGTCACCCATCATGAAACTGCTCCCTCTTGAGCACGCTTAACCTCGCAACTTCGACAGATTCTGGTCCCCTAATGCTGGTATAATCACGTCCACTTCCACACATGACCTTTATTACATAATCTGGAGCCAGTTAAAGTTTCACAGATTCCGGAACATGCTCGTAGCACGTCCTTTCTTGTACATTTACTATTTTACCCTTTTTGGTCTTCCATACTACCTTTACCAATTCTTATCATTTGAAATCTGTACGCAGCAAGTACCACAATATCTTACCGCGCATACGACTATACATCACATCCCAGCCGTCCAAAACTTTCTGTTTCAAGTAATAGAACAAATATATCCAGGCTTACCCTTATGGCCTTTCCATGTCGCCATTTACCTCCTTCCGTCGTATGTAAGGCTTACATATGGGATTTCATTTTCTTATGACTTGGCTCTATCGCACGATCTACGACAGAAAGAAGGTCAACAATCCCTAGATGCCCTGTAGCCTCCTGTTTATAAATGTGGCGCGCTTCACACCATAAAAAGGACTCTACCGGACACGACTTTGTAGACAACCCCTAGGACAGACCTCCTCTGATACCACTTTGTCACACCCCGACCTTACTAAGGTGTGATGGGCACCCGACCCTACATCCGGAGCCGAGCGAACCCACAGACTTTTATTACGCACATAAATTTTTCCTAATAAAGATAAAATACAAAACACAACTTTCAGAAATAACTATTTTCGTTGCTTTTAAATTACATAACCCAGTAGTCAAACAGAACCAACACATATAACGTATCGGCTGATGGGGCCGCTTACAAACTGACAAACAACACCCACGACGCTGTCTGCAAAGTCTCTAACACAGATCCAGAAATCATAACAGACAAACTCGACTCGGCGGCAAGACTCCGGAAATTGGAGCTTGCCATCTCCGCTGGAACATCTTCTATAATAACTTCAGCTCATCCGATATTGTACGTTTGGAAATTCCAAAGTCGTCGTGAAAAGTTATATAGCGAGACCATTCTTAGAAATTATTTTAGTTTGGAAATTCGGACGAGTTGTTGTAAATATTATTTACGACTATTATTAGTATGGAAATGTTGTGAAAGGGTGAGGGCGAAAAAGGAAATTCGCAAAATGGGTCGTGAAAATAATGCGGAAGGCTAGGGACGAAATGGTAATATTGAAGAAAGTCGAGGGGCAAAATGGTAATTTCACCAAGGGTTCATGAAAATTTTAAAAAAGGGCCAAATTGGCCATGTGACACAAAAGAAAAGAGAAAAGAGACAAAGAAGAGAATTAGTCATCCTTGTGGAAAATTGAAGAAAATTCAAGAAAAGAAAGGAAAATTCTAGAGGAAGGAAAAAAGAGAACATGAGGCCATACTTGAGGGACTAACTAATAAAAATGGAAAGATGATGGGAGAATTATATATATAGTTGGTCATCTTTTAATTAGAAGAGTGGAGAGAAAGAAAGAAAGAAAGAAAGAAAAAAAGAAGAAGAAAAGAAGTGAAGAAGCATTCGGCCATGCTCCATGATTTTTGTCCCCATGAAAATCTTGCTCCAAAAATTATTTCCTTCATGTGTTCCTACCAATTCAAGGGCCCTCTACAACGTGGTGTAGTTATTTCGGAAGATAAGATGCTTGTTTCATCAATTTAGCAATCCTAAACCAAGTGGGAAGTTGAAGAGGAAGGTAAGGTTTCATCTCTTTTGAGTGTTGTGGATGGTTCATATATGTTGTAGGTTGAAGAAATGAATGAAATTCATAAAGTATGTGCATGTATGGTGTTGGCCGAATGGAGTAGGTGTTGTGTAGAAATGATGAATTAATTTTATTCTAGTAGTTTGATTGTTGTGTGTGAATTCCATAATGTAAAATGGATGAAGAATATGAGATCATGCATGATTGAAGTTGTGGCCGAATGTGCATGGGTTGGCCGTGTGTGTGTGTGATGTTATGTAGAAAAAAAAAATGGATTAAACTTTATGTAGTATATTGGTTGTTGTTGTAACGTATAGAAATTGATGAAAATTCATGAAAATATGCATGTAGTTGTGGTGGCCGAATAATGAGGTGGTTTGATAAGTTGTGGTGAATTAACTCTATTTGATATTTTAGTTGTTATGTTGCGGAATCCATGATGAAAAATGAAGGTTTGATGGCCTAAAACGAAGTTGTAATCACTATCGGAATGTTGGAGAAGTAAATGCAACATTAGCTTGAATTTTTGTAATGCATAAGTAATGGTGTTAATGTATGGTTGATAATATGGATTGTGAATGGTTTGGCCGGGTTGAATTCCCGGGTTGTTGTTAATTTAAATTGGCCAAGTTGAACTTGGTGGGATGGTGTATTTACAGGGGAAATCTTTGCCGAAATTTCGGCAGATAAAGTGTTATTTTGAAGAATCAACTCATGAATGCCTTAACTAAGGTTTGGTAAAAATGACCAATTTGTAGATTTTGGCGAATTTGCAACTTGGATTTGGAGTAGCAGAAGGAGCGGAAAGAGGTATGTAAGACTTCACTTTCCTTCTTTGGCATGTCCTAGACGTATAGGCTTGATTTCGCGCCTCGGGGACTTCCCTAACTCTAGAAATCCGAGATTGAAAACTAGTTACTATTCATTCAGTGGCATTGAACTAAAAGTGCTTGAATAGTGAAAGAAAGGTCGAAACACCCTAGGACTTGCAAGAATACGACCCGATCATCCTAAGACTTCCATAAGCAACATTATGAAATGTATTATACGTAAATTGTGTACGCCGCCTCATTCGACCGAGGCGGGCCCACTATTCCCAAATCCCTTCTTATTGTTACATTAAGCTTATTTCCATGTTATCGCTAATAAAAGTTTTTGGTTATCGTTTCTACTATCAAATTAGTAGTTGTTTTAACTAAACCTATGACCCCAACGCATGATTTTCTTTCCAAAAAGTTTACAAGGGTTTTACAAAATACTCATTTTCCTTCAAAAACCAAGTTTTATGATATTAAAAGTCCTACTAACTAAAACGACGATCATAGTTCTATGATGATAATAATGAAGCCAGGAATAAGAAAGGTATAGAACGATAATAGTCAAGGCTATGTTTTTCAATGGCTATGGCGATGTCAAAAAAATGGGAATGATACTATGATAACTATGTCGAGAATGATCTCATGTCTAAAGGTTCCAAAGTACATGAAATGCTATACTATGATTCTACTCCATGTTTATTCATAATGTTGACCTTCATTGATTGTCTCGCCTTACTACTAGTTCCTTCAAGGTGAGATAAAGCGCCCATGGTTATTTCATAATAAAATCGGAGGTTACCGACCTTACGTCACTCCGATAGCGTTATAGCTTTTCCTTGGGCTCCCGTGCATCTTTGTTTAACTTGTTTATATGATAATGTATATAATACACCGATATTGATGAACGTACTTGTATACACCGTATATGTGGGGAATGGGGAGGGCAAGCGTGTCCACCGATTCGGTGGCTTATCATCCGGACGCGGGATGCCGGACGCGGGATTTATGGGAGAGCCGTACGCGGCGTACGTTATGTGCTATATATATATATAATATGATATGCTTGGGACAACTTTGTTGGGGAGGGGGGGTTGGGAGAGCCGATGAATTCGGCGTCACGTATCGGAGTAAAAAATCTTTTTTTTACGAAAAGTATCTGTTTTCTATGTACAATAACAAGAAACACCGTGTTCAGAATAAGAAAAAGAAAAATCTAAGCGTGCATGGCCTCCGCCCTGAGTGGCACTCACATGTACAGGTTGCTCCTCTATACTGTGGTACTGTCTATGCTTCCATATAGTTATTACTCTGCACAGGTTACCGTCTTACACATGATCTGTCTCATATGTACAGCCTTTACTATGTTGTTACTGTTCATGTCTTACATACTCAGTACATTGCTCGTCGACCCCTCTTCTTTGGGGCTGCGTTCATGCCACGCGGTACACCCGGACGGATAGAAGCCAAGATAGAAGATGTTCCGGCGAAGTTGGCAAGCTCCATTTGGCACTGGAGTGTAGCCGAGTCATAGCACACGCGAGATTTCGATTACGGTTAGAGACTTTGCGGACGAGTCGTGGGTTCGGAGTCGGTTGTATTATGACACGAGTTATATACGATTACATGTTTTATTTGACTTAAAAGCAACAAAAGAGTATTTCAGTCATCTATTTATGTTTACTTGTCTTAAAGGTTTTCAAAAAAAAAAAAATTTACGTAGTAAGGATCAGCGGGTTCGCTCGGCTCCGGTCACGGGGTCGGGTGCCCATCACACCCTGATCAAGATCGGGGTGTGACAAAGTGGTATCAGAGCAGGTCGGTCCAAGGGTTGTCTGCAAAGTCGTGTCCGGTAGAGTCTGTTTATGGGTGTGAAGCCGGCCACATTTATAAACGAGGAGGCTGCGCGGGGCATTTAGGAATTGTTGACCTTCTTTACGTCCTATGATCGTGCGATAGAGCCAAGACATAGGAAATAAGATTCCTTATATTAATCATCGATTCCGTAGGCGCCCGATATCGGCGGAAAAAGGCGAGGAATGATATGGAGATCAAAAGAGGTGAAGCTGGATTAGTATACTTGTTCTGTTACGAGGAGCTGGGCGCCAGACTGGAAATAGCCATACATGCGGGCGGAAGGTGGACATCGGGAAAAGAGAAGGGCAAAATGGTCAATATAGAAGAAAAGGACGTGTTACGAAAATGCCTCGGAAGCTGTGAGACTTCGACTTGCCCTTGATCAGGTAATAAAAGGCATACGAGGAAAGAGACGCGAAAATATCAGCATTAAGGCCTCGAATTTTAGCAAAGTTTCAAGGTTAAGCGTGCTCAGGTGAGAGCAATTTCAGGATGGGTGACCCCCTGGGAAATAAACCAAAAGTTCTACAAATTGAGATGCAAGGGATAAATGAACAGTTAAGAGTAACCCAAGGAAAACTAGAATATATGGATGGATGAAGACCTTAAGAGGACGCGTAAGACGAGGTGGATTAGTTCGGAAAAGAGAGACAGGAAGTGTGTCACAGCTCGGGAGTTAGGATAGGCTTAAATAGCGTTGGAAAGTACCTTGTGGGTTAGTTGATAGTAAATGTATATATATACAAAGAAATGAAAATGTGTACCGTATTCGGAAAAGAAGGAGAGTGAGTAGCTGGAAAATAAGGGAATCGGGATGCCGGAAAAAAGGGGTGAAAAGTAAAGAGTTCCCGATATGTGAGGCATAGGATTGGAAGGAAGGCGAGGAATAAGGTAGTAACAAAGACTTCATAAAAGGACTATCGGCATATAAGGAGCCCCTTAAAGGGGGAGAGACCGAGGAGTTCGATAAAGAGGAAAATAAGGTAAAGGATAAGGAACGGGCATAAGGGAAAGAGTAGCTATAAAAGGAACCCTCCCAGAGCATTATGATGCCCATAAGGTCGATTGAACATTCGAGGACGAATGTTCTAAAGGGGGAGAGGATGTTATAGCCCGTATATTGTACGTTTGGAAATTCCAAAGTCGTCGTGAAAAGTTAAGGGCGAGACCATTCTTAGAAATTATTTTAGCGGACGAGTTGTTGTAAATATTATTTACGACTATTATTAGTATGGAAATGTTGTGAAAGGGTGAGGGCGAAAAAGGAAATTCGCAAAATGGGTCGTGAAAATAATGCGGAAGGCTAGGGACGAAATGGTAATATTGAAGAAAGTCGAGGGGCAAAATGGTAATTTCACCAAGGGTTCATGAAAATTTTAAAAAAAGGGCCAAATTGGCCATGTGACACAAAAGAAAAGAGAAAAGAGACAAAGAAGAGAATTAGTCATCCTTGTGGAAAATTGAAGAAAATTCAAGAAAAGAAAGGAAAATTCTAGAGGAAGGAAAAAAGAGAACATGAGGCCATACTTGAGGGACTAACTAATAAAAATGGAAAGATGATGGGAGAATTATATATATAGTTGGTCATCTTTTAATTAGAAGAGTGGAGAGAAAGAAAGAAAGAAAGAAAGAAAAAAAAGAAGAAGAAAAGAAGTGAAGAAGCATTCGGCCATGCTCCATGATTTTTGTCCCCATGAAAATCTTGCTCCAAAAATTATTTCCTTCATGTGTTCCTACCAATTCAAGGGCCCTCTACAACGTGGTGTAGTTATTTCGGAAGATAAGATGCTTGTTTCATCAATTTAGCAATCCTAAACCAAGTGGGAAGTTGAAGAGGAAGGTAAGGTTTCATCTCTTTTGAGTGTTGTGGATGGTTCATATATGTTGTAGGTTGAAGAAATGAATGAAATTCATAAAGTATGTGCATGTATGGTGTTGGCCGAATGGAGTAGGTGTTGTGTAGAAATGATGAATTAATTTTATTCTAGTAGTTTGATTGTTGTGTGTGAATTCCATAATGTAAAATGGATGAAGAATATGAGATCATGCATGATTGAAGTTGTGGCCGAATGTGCATGGGTTGGCCGTGTGTGTGTGTGATGTTATGTAGAAAAAAAAAATGGATTAAACTTTATGTAGTATATTGGTTGTTGTTGTAACGTATAGAAATTGATGAAAATTCATGAAAATATGCATGTAGTTGTGGTGGCCGAATAATGAGGTGGTTTGATAAGTTGTGGTGAATTAACTCTATTTGATATTTTAGTTGTTATGTTGCGGAATCCATGATGAAAAATGAAGGTTTGATGGCCTAAAACGAAGTTGTAATCACTATCGGAATGTTGGAGAAGTAAATGCAACATTAGCTTGAATTTTTGTAATGCATAAGTAATGGTGTTAATGTATGGTTGATAATATGGATTGTGAATGGTTTGGCCGGGTTGAATTCCCGGGTTGTTGTTAATTTAAATTGGCCAAGTTGAACTTGGTGGGATGGTGTATTTACAGGGGAAATCTTTGCGAAATTTCGCGAGATAAAGTGTTATTTTGAAGAATCAACTCATGAATGCCTTAACTAAGGTTTGGTAAAAATGACCAATTTGTAGATTTTGGCGAATTTGCAACTTGGATTTGGAGTAGCAGAAGGAGCGGAAAGAGGTATGTAAGACTTCACTTTCCTTCTTTGGCATGTCCTAGACGTATAGGCTTGATTTCGCGCCTCGGGGACTTCCCTAACTCTAGAAATCCGAGATTGAAAACTAGTTACTATTCATTCAGTGGCATTGAACTAAAAGTGCTTGAATAGTGAAAGAAAGGTCGAAACACCCTAGGACTTGCAAGAATACGACCCGATCATCCTAAGACTTCCATAAGCAACATTATGAAATGTATTATACGTAAATTGTGTACGCCGCCTCATTCGACCGAGGCGGGCCCACTATTCCCAAATCCCTTCTTATTGTTACATTAAGCTTATTTCCATGTTATCGCTAATAAAAGTTTTTGGTTATCGTTTCTACTATCAAATTAGTAGTTGTTTTAACTAAACCTATGACCCCACGCATGATTTTCTTTCCAAAAAGTTTACAAGGGTTTTACAAAATACTCATTTTCCTTCAAAAACCAAGTTTTATGATATTAAAAGTCCTACTAACTAAAACGACGATCATAGTTCTATGATGATAATAATGAAGCCGGGAATAAGAAAGGTATAGAACGATAATAGTCAAGGCTATGTTTTTCAATGGCTATGGCGATGTCAAAAAAATGGGAATGATACTATGATAACTATGTCGAGAATGATCTCATGTCTAAAGGTTCCAAAGTACATGAAATGCTATACTATGATTCTACTCCATGTTTATTCATAATGTTGACCTTCATTGATTGTCTCGCCTTACTACTAGTTCCTTCAAGGTGAGATAAAGCGCCCATGGTTATTTCATAATAAAATCGGAGGTTACCGACCTTACGTCACTCCGATAGCGTTATAGCTTTTCCTTGGGCTCCCATGCATCTTTGTTTAATTGTTTATATGATAATGTATATAATACACGATATTGATGAACGTACTTGTATACACTTGTATATGTGGGGAATGGGGAGGGCAAGCGTGTCCACCGATTCGGTGGCTTATCATCCGGACGCGGGATGCCGGACGCGGGATTTATGGGAGAGCCGTACGCGGCGTACGTACGTGCTATATATATATATATATATGATATGCTTGGGACACTGTTGGGGGAGGGGGGTTGGGAGAGCCGATGAATTCGGCGTACGTCTTTGCGAGTAAAAAAAATCTTTTTTTACGAAAAGTATCTGTTTTCTATGTACAATAACAAGAAACACCGTGTTCGAGAATAAGAAAAAGAAAAATCTAAGCGTGCGTGGCCTCATGCCACCGAGTGGCACTCACATGTACAGGTTGCTCCTCTATACTGTGGTACTGTCTATGCTTCCATATAGTTATTACTCTGCACAGGTTACCGTCTTACACATGATCTGTCTCATATGTACAGCCTTTACTATGTTGTTACTGTTCATGTCTTACATACTCAGTACATTGCTCGTACTGACCCCTCTTCTTTGGGGGCTGCGTTCATGCCACGCAGGTACACCCAGACGGATAGAAGCCAAGATAGAAGATGTTCCAGCGAAGTTGGCAAGCTCCATTTGGCACAGAGTGTGCCGAGTCATAGCACACGCAGGATTTCTGATTACAGTTAGAGACTTTGCAGACAGAGTCGTGGGTTCCGGGAGTCAGATTGTATTATGACACGAGTTATATACAGTTACATGTTTTATTTGACTTAAAAGCAACAAAAGAGTATTTCAGTCATCTATTTATGTTTACTTGTCTTAAAGGTTTTCAAAAAAAAAAATTTACGTAGTAAGGATCAGCGGGTTCGCTCGGCTCCGGTCACGGGGTCGGGTGCCCATCACACCCTGATCAAGATCGGGGTATAACATGCCCGGCCGGGACTCGGGAAAGATACATTAACGCCATGCACGAGCGGTCGTGAGAAACCATATGCATGTAAATCCGGACTCGATGGATACGTACACTTACCGACATACGAAGATCCGGAAACAAGTTTCGGTCCTTCCGAATTAGTATCGAGAAAGGTATGGACATTTGAAGCGCGGGTAACCCCTCTTCGGACTTTTCAAGCGATCCAGGATCGTGCATGAAGAACATTAAAGCTTACAGAGAATGTTCATATCAAAATACTTATATCACAACACTTATATCCGAATACTTATATCAGAATTTCTATTTCAGAATCTTACATCAGAATATTCATATCAGATCATTCGTGTCGAAGTGTTTATATCCGGATAGTCAAACCAAAATGCTCATATCCAAGTTACGGATACTTATATTAAATTCGAACGACGGTGGTTTCCTTAGTTATCTTACGGACATAAGGCAAATAGAACGGTACAATTAGGTCTCGGGGAATGTGGGCCCACCTCGGGTCAAGTCGGGTAATGAACATAAAAACATGGTCATTATATCTCATTAGATTATCCTCGAAGATTTCAAGGCATTCCACTTTCGTTTTCAAAGGTTACGGACGTTTGGACATTTCTTTACAATAAAGCGTAAATTAGTTAGTTCAATTCTATTGAATGAATAGTAACTAAATTCAACCTCGGACTTCTAGAATTGGAGTGGTCCCCGAAGCACGTATTCAAGCTTATTACATCTAGGACATGCCAAAGAAAGAAAGAGTAAGCCTTACATACCTTTTCCGTCTCTTACGCTTCTCCAAATCCAAGTTCAAAACTCTCCAAAATCTATAAATGGTCACATTTACCAAACATTGATTAGAGCCTTTAGAAATTCAATCATGAATTAACATTTATCCACAAAAATTTCGGCAGCATTTCCCCTGTAATGCGCCGTCCCCGAGAATTTAACTCGGCCAAATCATTACCAACAATACCAACAAACATAATAACAACATCAACAACCAACTCAAAGTGCATTATAACATTAGTAGCTTGTCTTCCGCATAATTCGACGACATTCCAATCATATTCAATTCAATACTAATAAGCTCGCATTCAAGTACTAATCCAATATCATTTAAACAAGATTTCAAACACGCTTCGGAAAATCTACAAAGTATTCAAATCAGCCCACTCACCAACAACATGCCACCCAAAACTCACCATATTCCATAAGAGCAATGGCAACATATTTCATCCTTCCGAATTCATGAACTACGCCAACAATCCGTATGCTAACAATCATTATTTCCATGAACACAAGAATTTATATTAAAGTCATATTAATCTCCAAAACAGCCCATAACAATTCCAACATCAATTTTAGTTATCAAATTTCCATTTTTATCACAAATTACATAACCACATCAATTAACATACTATATAAAAGTTGTTCCATCATCTTACACATAACACACACACACGGCCCCATGTCCAACATCACCACTTCAACCAAAATCATCGAGCTTTCATTTCCAATATAGAGTTCATAACAACCACAACTAGAATATTACATAAAATCAACTCATCTTACTTATTCTAACTACACATACACACGGCACACATGCATATATACAAATACCATGCCAACTTCCATATTCTCGCCAGTTTTATCCTTTCCTATATTCCACAACATAAACAAAGCTTCCATAACATACAAAAGGGAATTAAATCGCACTTTTCCTTCAACTTTCTTCACTTGGCTAGAAACGCCAGAAACGAACGACTTATCTTCCGAAACAATTTCGCCACGTTGTAGAGGACCCTTCAATTAGTAGAAAAGCTAGAAGGAAGGAATTTTCATAATCAATATCTCTTGGCTCACTCTCCCTCTCTCCTGTTTTTTCAATACGTGGCCTAATGGCCTCATTTGCTTTCTCCATATTTCTTGATTTCTCTAGAGTTGTAAAATATTGTCTTGTGTCTTGTATGCCACACTTGTATATGTATATATTTATTGGGGCACATGGCTGGTCATGTGCCCCTCTTAGCCGTTTTTCTCCTTCCTTTCTTTGTTCAATTTTTCTCAAACTTTCTAGAAATTCCTTGAATCACAAAAGTTGAACAAGTCTTGCATGGTAGTGATTACACACACAAATATATATCCATCTACTAAACATCCATGTGGCCATGGCTTGTGTACTAATGTGGCCGGCCACATGGCTATATTATTCATGAATTTTTAGTTTCCAAAAACTCACATTTTTACCCCAAATTTTTCCTTAATGCTTCCTTCCAACAAAATCATAAGCCACTTGTCGTAAAACAAAGTCAGAAAATAGTCTCGCCCATAATTTGTCGCAATTAACTTAAAATATTTCGACGCACAAAATACAGGATATAACACTTCTAAAGCGGTGATGCACCTTCTTTCTCTTCACTGGTTCGGTCTGCCTCGTCCTACACGACCTCTTAAGGTCTCGGCCCACTCCGCACACTCTAACTTCCCTTAAGCTACTCTAGCTGCTCATTTGCTTCTTATGTCTGAATTTATAAAACTTTCTAACATTTCCTGCGGGGTCACCCATCCTAAAATTTCTCTCACTCGACGCTTAACCTTGAACTTTGATGAAATACGATGCTTTAATGCTAGTATGACAGCGTCCACACCTCACCGCACGACCTTCGTCCATAATCCGGAGTAAGTTGAAGTCTTACCGTATTTCGAAACGTCCTCATAACACGTCTCTCCAAATTAGAAAGGGTTCCTTACTCTTCCGACTCCACAATTACTATTTTAGCCCTTTTCAATCCTCAATATTCACTTTTCACCTATGGATATGACTACCTTCCGTCTAGACTTGATTCCCATGGTGATGAACACACCTTGATCGCCGTTACTTATAAATACTTGGTTATCGGCCTTTGATTCTCGCTCCCATTTTACCTCGTTCTCATCTTTTCTATAACCGGTCTTTCACATTCCCCGTCGCTTATAGTACTCGTATCCTTGGCTACACATGTCATGGTCTATTACTACAATCGTCATCTCGCTCTCTTCTTGTTTCCTTCTTCCAATTACCCTTTCTTTCTCTTACGCTCGCTATCATTTCCGTTTATTATATAACCCTTATTCCAAACTTTCCCTACAGAACTTGATAAGCCTTCCTTATTCTTCTATAGCTCGCTTTTCCGTTTCACACTTGCCTTAATATTCTAGCTACATAGATCACATCATAGCTTTGGCCACTTTCTCACTAGGCTTACTTATTTTCATAACAATCCTCCTTATGTTCACATTATATCTTATTCGTAATCAATCCTATAACGTAACACTTCTTAACCCTTTACCCTTTTGATCAACTTTATCCTTAATATTTCACAAGCTGTCTTATCAATACCTTCATATCCATCACAATTCTTTTCCTCTCTACTCTTGTCTTAATCATACTATTACTTCTTTTAACTATAAGCTCGTCGTAACTTATCCCTGCTTATCAATTTAGTCAATACTTTAAGTAACACTCCATCGAGATTTACCAGCCCTTTTTTGAATCATCTCTTAGGATTACGAATATCTCCAAATTCTTTTTACCGTATCGATATCGACCTTCTAATTATTATTACCATCACTTCAGCAGTTAACTTATTTCTCGGGGTCAGCCATACTCGCAACTTAGTTAGATCTTACCATTACTGTGGACACGACTTCTCAAGGTATCTTGCAAACCTTTATTTCATTCCCTTTTTATTTCTAGGAAAATTTTAAGTAAGGGTAGCTCTCCGTAATTACTATTGTCTAAAACCTCGCACGCAGAAATACCAACAATGCCTCACTGTCAACATATGTATATATATATATATCATATCATATATCACAAATGCAACAGGCTCCCAATATCAACAATAGTACGAAAATGATGGACATACCGTATGCCCCAACTCAAGCCGCATCCGTTACACTTTTCTCGATTACTTTCCTTTTAATCTTCAACTTGTATTTAAATCGTACTTCAATATCTTACCCGACATATATCTTTCATACCTTTGCTTACCTGCGTGCTTTATAACTTTCAATATCGCCAGTCGCTCTCTTCTGTCGATGCCATTCTTCTGCTGAAATCAAAGGACAGGGTAAGGAATCTCATTTCCTATGACTTGGCTCGATGGCATGATCTAAGATGAAAGAAGAGTAACCACCCTTAGATGCCTCCGTAGCCTCCGTTTATAAATATGGTGCGTTCACACCATAAACAAGACTCCATCGGACACGACTTTTGCGTACAACCCCTAGGACGAATCGCTTCCGATAATTTGTCACACCCTAACCCGTGTGATAGGCATGGGCACCCGACCTTTATTTAGTGGCCGAGCGAACCCCGCCGACTCTCGTGATACTCTACAAATCGTACGGGCCTTAACCATGACGAGTGCATAATAAGGTTTTTCAAAGAACAACATGCTTTTCGTCTTTCAAATCAAGCAAAATTCGTAAACACATGAACCGTAACAGAATGCGTAATGATACATCCGCGCGCAGCCGCTTACAAGACCGACACGTTACATACGTGACTCGCCGCAAAGTCTCTAACATAAACCAAGATACCATAACATAAATACTCGACCTACAAAGCACTCCGAAGGAAATGGAGCTCGCCAATCCCCCGCTGGAACATCTTTCTCGCTAATATCCCTCTACTCATCCGTATACACCGCGTGGCACGAAACGCAACCCCGAAGAAAGGGGGTCGCGCACTTTAATATGTACCGAGCATGTAAAGCACATGAACACAAGAAACAGGCCATACCGAAACAAGGAGTATAGAGAATCATAAGGCTTGCCTCTCGAAACATAAATCATGCGCATGTCAATATCATGTAGTACATATGCATATACATAACGTGTCCCGGACCTCTAGTGAGGGACTCGATAGATAAAATCATCATATCATGTATATATAACGTGCCCCGGCCCTCTAGTGAGGGACGCGATAAATAAAGTCATCATATCACCATGTCATCATATCATCATTCCATCATATATATATATATATATATATATATACGACCCGCCCTCTAGCGAGGGACCTTGCGATCAGCGTGTCTCGGCCCTCTAACGAGGGACTCGACAGCGAGATCCCGTCTCCATCACGTATACCATACTCGGCCCATCCCGTGGGCCGGCGCCATCATCACATCATCATATATATATACGTACCCCGCCCCCTAGTGAGGGACTCCTGCGAACAATGCAGTGGTAGTCGTTCACGAATACGTGTACCGGCCCCGGACTCGGCGGAAGGACATATTGAGGCTGGCACGAGCGGAGTAGTGAGAAACCATATGCATACAAATCATCATTTCAGACTCGATAGATAAGTAAGTAGTCACGCTCGAGCATTAAAACGATAGTCATATTAAATCCGCTCTAAATGCCATTAGGACTACGTTAAAGAGAATCTTAGGGATCGTAGACATGTATCAAACCATTCCGAACCTTCTACGAACATATCGAAACGATCCGAGCCCTTCTATGAAAGTTACTATCGCCAGGAGATGTTTAACTTTTTAAGAACAAAAATTTCTTATGCGCAACATTTAGTAACCAATCATATAAAAGACATACGAACCATAATACGACTATATTAAGAATGCTAACATCAAGGAGTGAATAAGAATTGTATACATGCTCGGATCTTAAGAATAGAGTTACCCCGAGGCTCGTATCATGGCTTACTTACAACTAAGACATGCCAAAAGAAAAAGAGGGTAAGCTTTACATACCTCGTCCGCTTCCTAAGCTAATCAACTTAAGTCTCAAGCCTCCCAAGATCTACAATAACGTCATTAGACACCAAACATTAACCATAGGTGCTTATAATCCATTTCAAGCTAACGCTTTATTACAGTAAATTAGCAGCATTTCCCCTATAAATTCAACAACCCCGAGAATTCAACTCGGCCAAATCATCAACAACAATACCAACAACCACACTAGCAACATCAATAATTAATTCAAAACGCATTCTAACGTTAGCAACTCTTTTCTACATAACTCGGCAACATTCCATTTATATCCAAATACCAACTACATATTCAAACCAATGTTAACGCTCACATGTTCAAATACTAATCCGAGATCATTCAAACAAGATTCAAGAACACTTTAAACAATCCACATAATATTCAAAACAACCCAACCACAATGCTACTCCACCCGAAACCTCCCAACTTCAAGAGAAACAACAACAACACATTTCTTTCTTCTAAATCTACGAACTACACCAACAATCCACACGTTAACAACACTATTCTCATAAACACAAGAAACTATATTAAGATCACATGGCTTCTAAAACAGCCCAACAACGATTACAACTTTAATTTGAATCATTAAAATTTCATTATCCACATAGAATCCACAACAACAACAACAACCAAAATACTAAGTAAAATTTGTCTATTCCTTCTACACCACACAACCCCTACTACGGCTCAACATCAAAATGTATAATTTCGCGAGTTTCATCCATTTCTACATCCAACAACACGCACAACCATCCATAATACATGAAAGAGGAGATTAAACCTTACCTTTTCCACTTAGTTCTTCAACTTGGCTAGGTGTGCTGCGCCTTGTTAAGGAATGGTTTGCTTGCTCCAACAACTACTCCACGTTAATAAGGACCTTCCAATTGGTTGAAAAGCTAGAAGAAAATAACTTATTGATCAATTTCCAGGCACCCATTCTGCCGCCGAATGCCTTCTCCTCTCTCTCTTCGAGCTTTGGAGTTGTGTAAAAATTATGAATGGTCTCTTCTGTCATCTCTTGCCATATATATATATATATATATATATATGCCCCTACAAATATAAGATGAGCACATGGACATCTCATGGCTTAAGGTAAGTGGCAGCATGGTGGTGGGAGCCTACACACCCACGGCCACATGGCCTCTCGTGGCTATTTCATGAAATATTTATTTTCACTTCTAGCCCCTAATTTTTCCTTAATATTTCCACCCATTAAAATTATAAGCAACTTGTGCATTAAAACAAAACTGGAGGTTACAAGTCTCTACCTCGTATCCCGAAATAGTCTTGTCCTTAACTTTTCACTTGTAACCGAATGTTCCAATGTGATAAAAATACGGATATAAATACGGTCACCTTTGCTCTGCGCGTGTATAGATGTTTTCTTGAGATGTCGTGGTTATTGTGATAGCCTTGCCGGCTTATATGCGATATGTATACATATGTTTATACACGACAGTTTGAGATGATGACTGACCTGTGTAAGTATATAAGTTGTTTTTTGGGGCGATTATGGTTAATAGCCCTGTACGGTGTCCCGGCACTAAGGGCCCTCCCAGTGGCCCGGGGCGTGACAAAAAATTGTACGTAGGGCCCTGTTTGTCCCCGGAAAAGGGTTTAACCAGACCCCTTTCCAGTGAGGCCCGTTTATTGGGTGTTGGCACCACATCTAAAAGGGGGCCCAGACATTTAGGGTGTTACCTTTCCTTCTT
>NW_026714974.1:0-20947 GCF_029784015.1 Lycium ferocissimum | reverse complement strand
CCAAACTCATAAATTACACCAACAATCCATACTTTAACAATGTCATTTCCATAAATACAAAAATTACATCAAAAGAACATTAACCTCCAAATCATCCCGTAACCATTACAACATCCATTCGAATCATTAAACTATCATTATCAACATAGAATTCACAACGACAACAACCAAAATACTAAGGAAAATTAATTCATCCTTTGTTATGTAACTTGACCTATATTCGGCCACCTCTACACACACACACATTGATGATTCTCTTCCATTTCAACACACTACAACAACAACTAAACATGTTACATAGAATTTAATCCATCACTCCAACACAACAACACACACACACGGCCAAACACCATGCACACGACTCAACTTCAATCATGCATATTTCATGAATTTCATCCATATTTGCATACTACGACATACATAAGCTGTCAATAATTCATAAAAACAAGATTAAAACTTACCTTTCTTCACAACTTGGCTAAGGTGGTGAATGATGAAAACGAATAGCATGAGCGTGATACGTGCTTCCTCAAAAGAAATTGAATTGACAATCATGTTGTTGCTACATAATTTAAACTCACGTTGATAGTGTTGTATCCCGTATTTTTGAGCGTCGGATTATTTGTAAGCGAGGTGGGGCCCACACATCGAGACTTTTTTGAAACATCTAAAAAGTCATATGAATCACATATGTGAAGTTGAACACAACTCAAGGAGGACCCTTGGGCCAAATCAAAGTAGAAGCCCTCCAAACGAATATCTTTAAGAAAACATTTTCGGGTGACCTGACTTCGAGGAGCAAAAACGATATTATAAGTTTGGAATTTGGAAAAATATCAAGAAATAGAAGTTGTAGATAATTGAATTAGCTTTCCAACCATAGGTCGTGGGCCAATAGGTGACATCGGAATAAGGAGATATGGACATTTTAAGGCAGAAAGGTCGAGATGAACAGTGAATTCGGCCCAACCCGATTTCAATTCGGGTCAGGCCCATTTCTATTGTCATATAATGAAAAATTTCGGTATTCTCTCCACATTTCAGACCAAAACACACCCATAAAATTTTAGAACATTCTAGAGAGAGAAAGGGAGGAGAAATTTAGAGAGAAATCAATTTTGATCAAAATCTAAGCCCCGAATCGCGAAGCTCATGAAGAGAAAAGTGTTGTACGTCGCGTTGCCTTCAATTTGAGCTAAAAATCAGCCAAGAAGAAGATTGTTGAAGTGGTTGCTGCATACTTAAGGTAAGAATAAGGTCCCTTTTTCATTGTTAATAAGTTTATTTAGAGTTTTAACGGATTAGAACGGAGAAAATAGCGTTATAAACTTCTTGTTGTTTTGTTGGGATTTATGGATTAAGGGGCTGTTTTAGGTGGATTAAATGGATGAAGTTAGTTGAGTTATGATGTATAATAATTGTTGATATTGTTGTTGATGTTTTTGATAAGTTGTTGTTCTTGAATTTGGGAGAATAAAGTGTATAAAGATATTGTATACAAAGCGTATATCGGGCTGTTTTGTAACAATATTTGGGGCTGTTTTATGTAATTTTCGTGGCTGTTTTGTAACCATATTTTGGGGCTGTTTTACATAATTTTCGTGGCTATTTTGTGACAATATTTAGGAGCTGTTTAGTATGATATTTGTGGCTGTTTTTGCGATGATATTTTGGGACTGCGTTTTATGGTTGTTATGGACGGTTTGTGGGCCGGAATATCGGAGGATTGGCTGTAGTTATTGTTGTCATATTATGGATATACGGAAATAAAGAAGTGTATACAAGCATTAGTATCCGAATGTATATTGGGCTGTTTTGGGAGTAGTTTAAGAATGAATTTAATTCTAGTTTGATATGAAATTGTTGGTATTGTTGTTGGTATGGTTGTTGATATTTTGGCCGAGTTAAAATCTCGGGGATGTTGTATGTATAGGGGAGATGCGCCCAAATTTCGTAGACAAGTATTGGTTAAGACCGAATTCTTAAAGCCTTATAATTAATATTTGATAAATGTGACCAATTGTAGATTTTGGAGGAAACGGGATTTGAATTTGGACAAGCGTAAAAGGCAAACAAGGTATGTAAAGCTCCACCTTTCCTTCTCTTGGCATGTCCTAAGAGTAATAGGCTTGAATTCGGACCTCGAGGACGACTCTACTCTTCGGAATCCACGTCCAAATTTGCCCCTTTTTCATTCAGTGGAATTGAACTAGTTAAGTTGTAAATGATTAGAAAAGTCGTCTAAATATCTAGAACTTGTACAAATGGAATCCGACTATCTTAAAACGCTTATTAGTGACGTCATGAAGTTTAATATACGTAATTTGTGTACGCCATCTTGTTTGACCCGAGGTGGGCCCACTATTCTCGGACTTTTCTTTATTATTCCGTTTGACTTGTTTTTAAGTAAAAATCCAAAGAAAACCCCAGGCTACTCTTCTAACTACTATATGATAGTCGTTTTATTTATTTTATTGAATCTCGTAATATGTTTGAAATATGAAAACGATTTTAGAAAGATTATTTTGACACAAACCGTTCCGACATCCGCAGTGGCATACACTATGATTATCGCTCAATTTCTTTTATATGATTTGTCATCCGAATTACGCTATCGAGTTTACGTAAATGTTTTGTATTTTGATATGTACAAACAATCCCGAAGTTTTAATTTGATATAATCCCTCGCGACATCCGAAAGGTACGTACAATGACTATCGTCTGATTTCTTTTCTAAATGACCTCTCGTTCGGATTATTCTATCGAGTCTTTGTAAATATTTTATGATGCATATAGTTTCTCACTACTCCACTCGTGGATGCCTCAATGCTTCCTTCACTGAGCCCGGCCAGGATATGTTATCACGCGTATTCCACCGCATTGTTCGCCGTGCCTCGGTGTGAGGGGGGTATACATGTACATGGGTTGTGGAGTATGTTGTGCCATGTACACTTTGATATGATATGATATGATATGGCCATCTGATATGCTATGATATGTGCACATTCTGATATGTTCCGATATGTTGTGGCGCCAGTGTCGGGGGCGACCACTTTCTCGTTTGTCGAGTCCCATAATGGGGCCGGCTATGGCATATTTTCGTTATGCATTTGCCTATGTTTTATGAGTAAGCACTTCGATACTCCGGCCATTGCAGCTATGTTTTGTATCCTCTCGTTCGCTTATGATTCCGTTTGTCGTATTTTATGCTTTACATACTCGGTACATATTCCGCACGACCCCCGTTCTTCGGGGGGGGCCGCGTTTCATGCCGCGCAGTACACCCGCATGACTAGAAGACAAGATAGAAGATGTTCCGGCGGCATTGGCAAGCTCCTTTTTGCTCCCGGAGGCCGCCGAGTCAAAGTGTGTATGCTATGTGTTCGGTTATCTCGTTAGAGACTTTGCGGACGAGTCATGAGTTCAAGACATCGGTTTTGTATCCGGCTCCATCGGCCGATATGTCGTTCCGTATTATGTAATAAATTCCATGTATTTTAGATTCGTTTGATTTGAAAATTTCAAAAAAGTATTTCCCGAAAACCATTTCCGAAGTTGTCATTTGTGTTTGATTAAGAGTCTCGGGGAGTTATGTCCGTAATAAGAGTCCGTGGGTTCGCTCGGCTCCGAGCATGGGGTCGGGTGCCCATCACACCCTAGTAAAATCGGGTGTGACAAAGTGGTATCGAAAGCGGTCCGTCCTAGGGGTTGTACGCAAAGTCGTGTCCGATGAGAGTCCCGTTTATGGTGTGAAGCGCGCCACATCTATAAATAGGAGGCTACGGGGCATCTAGGAATTGTTGACCTTCTTTCGTCTTAGATCGTGCGATAGAGCCCCGTTATAGGAAGTGAGTTTCCTTATTAACTTTTAACTTCAAAGAAAGAGTGGTATCGACGGGAGAAAGTAACTAGTGATATTGGGGGTTACAAAGCACACAGGTAAGTAAAGGTACGAAAAATATATGTCGGGTAAGATGTTGAAGTACGATTGAAATACAAGCTGAAGCCTAAAGGGAAGGTGAACAAGGTATGTTCATCACTCTCGTGCTGTTATTGATATTGGGAGCCCTGAGCGGCTGTGATATGATAATACATGATATGATATGATACGATATGATATGATACGATATGACATGATACGATATTCTACGAGATGACATGATATGATATGACATGGAAAAATATGGTACGAAATGTATACAAAGGCCCTGGATGGCTGAATATGTCGTATGACCATGTGTTTTGTAAGACATTGTTGATATTTGCTGGGTACATATTTTGAATAGAAAGAATAGTAAGAGAGGTTCCGCCAAAATTGTTAATAGGGATATTTAGTCAGATATGTCGAAAAGGGGGAAAGAAAATATCGTAGGTAGACAATAAATGAGATGCGCTGTTCGAGGAGTTATGGATTTGGGTATGGCGTGAAAAAAATGATTATGGGAAAGACGGTTAGCGATGCGAAAAATCGAGACGAATGACATTCGATGTTTAGTAGAAGTAAAGTCTGTTGGAGGATTTAGAGACAGCCGACAATCGATTTTGCGAAAAATTATTATGTAGGGATGGTGAGTGGAGATCTAAGCAGGATAATACCCGAAACACTTATATGTAATGACGATGAAGGTATATTTGTTACTATTGGGAATCTGGAAGGTTAGGACGAAAGATGAATATTGTGGGATAAGAAGGGTAAAACAAGAAATATGGAAAAAAGGGATGTGCTATGAAAAGTCTCGAAATCGTAGGACTTCAATTTGCTCCAGAATATGTAATAAAGGTCATGTGACGAAGGCCGACACGATTACACCGGCATTAGAGCATCGTTTTTTATCCGAGTTCTAAGGTTAAGCGTCTTGGGACCGAGCAATTCTAGGATGGGTGACCTCCGGGAAGTAAACAAAAATTTTCACAAGTATAGGAATAAGGGACGAATGGAAAGAAAGTAAGTACGAAAAAGGGGATAACAATTGTAACGTTTGGAAAATTTTGAAGGAAAGAAAGAGACCTCTCGAAGTATAACTATATGAGGGACCCTCCCGAAGTATCATAACACCCCATGAGGCCGATTGAACATTCGAGGACGAATGTTCTAAAGGGGGGGGGAGGATGTTATATCCCGCATTTTCGAGCATGAGCGTGATACGTGCTTCCTCAAAAGAAATTGAATTGACAATCATGTTGTTGCTACATAATTTAAACTCACGTTGATAGTGTTGTATCCCGTATTTTTGAGCGTCGGATTATTTGTAAGCTGAGGTGGGGCCCACACATCGAGACTTTTTTGAAACATCTAAAAAGTCATATGAATCACATATGTGAAGTTGAACACAACTCAAGGAGGACCCTTGGGCCAAATCAAAGTAGAAGCCCTCCAAACGAATATCTTTAAGAAAACGTTTTCGGGTGACCTGACTTCGAGGAGCAAAAACGATATTATAAGTTTGGAATTTGGAAAAATATCAAGAAATAGAAGTTGTAGATAATTGAATTAGCTTTCCAACCATAGGTCGTGGGCCAATAGGTGACATCGGAATAAGGAGATATGGACATTTTAAGGCAGAAAGGTCGAGATGAACAGTGAATTCGGCCCAACCCGATTTCAATTCGGGTCAGGCCCATTTCTATTGTCATATAATGAAAAATTTCGGTCTTCTCTCCACATTTCAGACCAAAACACACCCATAAAATTTTAGAACATTCTAGAGAGAGAAAGGGAGGAGAAATTTAGAGAGAAATCAATTTTGATCAAAATCTAAGCCCCGAATCGCGAAGCTCATGAAGAGAAAAGTGTTGTACGTCGCGTTGCCTTCAATTTGAGCTAAAAATCAGCCAAGAAGAAGATTGTTGAAGTGGTTGCTGCATACTTAAGGTAAGAATAAGGTCCCTTTTTCATTGTTAATAAGTTTATTTAGAGTTTTAACGGATTAGAACGGAGAAAATAGCGTTATAAACTTCTTGTTGTTTTGTTGGGATTTATGGATTAAGGGGCTGTTTTAGGTGGATTAAATGGATGAAGTTAGTTGAGTTATGATGTATAATAATTGTTGATATTGTTGTTGATGTTTTTGATAAGTTGTTGTTCTTGAATTTGGGAGAATAAAGTGTATAAAGATATTGTATACAAAGCGTATATCGGGCTGTTTTGTAACAATATTTGGGGCTGTTTTATGTAATTTTCGTGGCTGTTTTGTAACCATATTTTGGGGCTGTTTTACATAATTTTCGTGGCTATTTTGTGACAATATTTAGGAGCTGTTTAGTATGATATTTGTGGCTGTTTTGCGATGATATTTTGGGGACTGTTTTATGGTTGTTATGGACAGTTTGTGGGTGGAATATCGGAGGATTGGCTGTAGTTATTGTTGTCATATTATGGATATACGGAAATAAAGAAGTGTATACAAGCATTAGTATCCGAATGTATATTGGGCTGTTTTGGGAGTAGTTTAAGAATGAATTTAATTCTAGTTTGATATGAAATTGTTGGTATTGTTGTTGGTATGGTTGTTGATATTTTGGCCGAGTTAAAATCTCGGGGATGTTGTATGTATAGGGGAGATGCTGCCCAAATTTCGTAGACAAGTATTGGTTAAGACTTGAATTCTTAAAGCCTTATAATTAATATTTGATAAATGTGACCAATTGTAGATTTTGGAGGAAACGGGATTTGAATTTGGACAAGCGTAAAAGGCAAACAAGGTATGTAAAGCTCCACCTTTCCTTCTCTTGGCATGTCCTAAGAGTAATAGGCTTGAATTCGGACCTCGAGGACGACTCTACTCTTCGGAATCCACGTCCAAATTTGCCCCTTTTTCATTCAGTGGAATTGAACTAGTTAAGTTGTAAATGATTAGAAAAGTCGTCTAAATATCTAGAACTTGTACAAATGGAATCCGACTATCTTAAAACTCTTATTAGTGACGTCATGAAGTTTAATATACGTAATTTGTGTACGCCATCTTGTTTGACCCGAGGTGGGCCCACTATTCTCGGACTTTTCTTTATTATTCCGTTTGACTTGTTTTTAAGTAAAAATCCAAAGAAAACCCCTGCTACTCTTCTAACTACTATATGATAGTCGTTTTATTTATTTTATTGAATCTCGTAATATGTTTGAAATATGAAAACGATTTTAGAAAGATTATTTTGACACAAACCGTTCCGACATCCGCAGGGCATACACTATGATTATCGCTCAATTTCTTTTATATGATTTGTCATCTGAATTACGCTATCGAGTTTCGTAAATGTTTTGTATTTTGATATGTACAAACAATCCCGAAGTTTTAATTTGATATAATCCCTCGCGACATCCGAAAGGTACGTACAATGACTATCGTCTGATTTCTTTTCTAAATGACCTCTCGTTCGGATTATTCTATCGAGTCTTTGTAAATATTTTATGATGCATATAGTTTCTCACTACTCCACTCGTGGATGCCTCAATGCTTCCTTCACTGAGCCCGGGCCAGGATATGTTATCACGCGTATTCCACTGCATTGTTCGCCGTGCCTCGGTGTGAGGGGGCAGGTATACATGTACATGGGTTGTGGAGTATGTTGTGCCATGTACACTTTGATATGATATGATATGATATGGCCATCGATATGCTATGATATGTGCACATTCGATATGTTCCGATATGTTGTGGCGCCGGTGTCGGGGCGACCACTTTTCGTTTATCGAGTCCCATAATGGGGCCGGCTATGGCATATTTTCTCGTTATGCATTTGCCTATGTTTTATGAGTAAGCACTTCGATACTCCGGCCATTGCATTATGTTTTGTATCCTCTCGTTCGCTATGATTCGTTTGTCGTATTTTATGCTTTACATACTCGGTACATATTCCGTCCGACCCCCGTGTTCTTCGGGGGCTGCGTTTCATGCCGCGGTACACCCGATGACTAGAAGACAAGATAGAAGATGTTCCAAATGCATTGGCAAGCTCCTTTTTGCTCCCGGAGTAAAGTGTGTATGCTATGTGTTCGGTTATCTGTTAGAGACTTTGCGACAGAGTCATGAGTTCAAAGACATCGCTTTTGTATCCGGCTCCATCAGCCGATATGTCGTTCGTATTATGTAATAAATTCCATGTATTTTAGATTCTGTTTGATTTGAAAATTTCAAAAAAAGTATTTCCCGAAAACCATTTCCGAAGTTGTCATTTGTGTTTGATTAAGAGTCTCAGGAGTTATGTCTGTAATAAGAGTCCGTGGGTTCGCTCGGCTCCGAGCATGGGGTTGGGTGCCCATCACACCCTAGTAAAATCAGGGTGTGACAAAGTGGTATCGAGAGCGGTGTCCGTCTAGGGGTTGTCTTTCGCAAAGTCGTGTCCAACAGAGTCCCGTTTATGGTGTGAAGCGCGCCACATCTATAAATAGGAGGCTACGGGGCATCTAGGAATTGTTGACCTTCTTTCCGTCTTAGATCGTGCGATAGAGCCCCGTTATAGGAAGTGAGTTTCCTTATTAACTTTTAACTTATGAAAAGAGTGGTATCGACGGAGAAAGTAACTAGTGATATTGGGGGTTACAAAGCACACAGTAAGTAAAGGTACGAAAAATATATGTCGGGTAAGATGTTGAAGTACGATTGAAATACAAGTCAAGCCTAAAGGGAAGGTGAACAAGGTATGTTCATCACTCTCGTTCGTTATTGATATTGGGAGCCTCCGAGCGGATTCCGTGATATGATAATACATGATATGATATGATACGATATGATATGATACGATATGACATGATACGATATTCTACGAGATGACATGATATGATATGACATGGAAAAATATGGTACGAAATGTATACAAAGTGTTACATCCCGTATTTTGGACCCTCGGGTAAGTCAAGGCAAGTGACACAAGTTGCGTATGGAAAATTGTAAAGTTGGGATATTAAGAAAGGCCAGGGGTAAAATGGTAAATTTGCATAATGACTCGTGGAAATACGGAGAAAGGCTAGGGGAAAATTTGGAACAAGGGAAAATATTTTTCATGAAAAAAAGATGAAATTTGCTAGAATTTTCTTGAAAGGGGGAAACTTGGCCATGGGCCCCACTTTCAATATGTGGCCAAATAATTGCAAGCCAAGCAAGGGACAAAATGTTCAATTTCCATTGGAAGGGACTAAGTATATAAAGAAAAAGATGACTTGTTCATCTCATTTTTCTCTAGAAATTTCAAGGAAAAACAAGAACAAAAAAAAGAAGGAGAAAGTCTAAGGGCCATTCGGCCATAGAGGAAATTTCCAAGAAAAATTTGCAAAAATTCTTCATAAATCATTTTCTACCAAGTAGAGGGTGCACAACAAGGTGAAGTGGTTGTTGGAACAAGAAAGGTTCAAAATCATACAAGTTGCCAAGAGTTAGGCAAGTGAAGAAGTAAGGAAAAAGGTAAGGCTTAATCCTTTTCTTATGTGTTATGGATGTTTGAGTATGTTGTGCATGTTGTAAAGTGAAAAATGAATGGAATTCATGGAGAACATGAATATAGGGGTGGTGGCCGTGTGGTGTTTATTGCATGCATAGCCATGTATATGTGTTGAATTATGAAGGAATGATGAGCAAGTTTTATTTAGTATGTTGTTGCATGAAAATGGATGAAGTTCATGTGTGGTAAGAATGATGTATATAGCCGTGTATGTGTGTGTATAGGTTGTATGTGTTGTGTTGTGTTGTGTTGTGTGTTGGTTGTTATAATGTATGGAAAATATAGAAATTCATGAAAAACATGCAAATGGGGTGTGTTGGCGAATGGTATAGATTGTGGAAGTGTGATGAATTGATTTTATTTAGAATGGAAATTGTTGTTATGATGGGTTTTATGATGTTAGAATAGAGATTTAATGGTTTAGAGGAATGAAAATTGGATTGTCGTGCTTGAATTTGAAAGAAGGAAGAAAATGTTGTTGTTGTCTCATAAATTGGAAGATGTGAGCAAGTAGTATGTTGATGGTATTGTTGGAATATTATGCGAATTATATTGTATTAAATTATATCGAATTGTATGGAAATTGTTGGAATTGTTGAATATTGGATATATAGTTTGAAATGCTCTTGGTTTATGTTTGAATGACCTTAAATTAGTATGTGAATATGAACATATTGATATTGGATTGTAAGTGTAAAGTTGGATTTGGAGTTGTTGGGTTATTTGGAAAATAAGACTATTTGCGCTAGAATGCGTTTTAGTCGATTGTTGATGTTGCTTATATTGTTGTTGGTATTGTTGGTTGATAGTTTGGCCGGGTTTGAATTCACATTGTTGTTAGTTTGATATGGGCCAAGTTGAACTTGGTGGGATGGAGTATTTATAGAGTGCCTAATCTCGGTAGCCAAGTTTTATTTTAAGAATCCAATTCCAAAGGCACTAATCATGTTTGGTAAACATGACCAATTTGTAGATTTTATTGAACTTGGAGCTTGAGTTTGGAGACGTGTACAAAGCGTAAAAGGTATGTGAAGCCCTCTCCTTCATTTGGCATGTCTTAGTTAATGATAGACCCTCGGGAAAAGTCCTACCCCTCGGAAACGACACCTAAATTTATTCACTATTCATTAATCCCAGAAATTGAACCCAAAACTTGTGCTTTAAGGTAAAATGATGTTCAAACGTCCGACCTTTGGAAATGAAATTGAAATGTCTTGAAACCTTCGTGGATGACCCAATGGGATAATGACCGGTTTTCCTGTTCGTCGACTCGAGTCTCGATATACGTGCACACCGTTCCCATCACTTGTTTTATTGAAACTTTATAATCTGTTTTAAGTTTTCTTGTGGTGTTGCTATTCATTGCTAGTCTCGTCTTATAATGGTTGTTCTTTCAAGGTGAGACGAATGCGTGTAGTTATTCCATAAGGTAATCGGGGGCTACCGACCTTACGTCACCCCGAAAGTAACTAGTGATATTGGGGGTTACAAAGCACGTATATGATATGTAATGAAAATGGGGAATTTTGGGGAATGGATACATGAAAAATATATGTCGGGTAAGATGTTGAAGTACGATTTGATTTTCAATACACGATATGTTTTGAACAAAAGTATATAATAAGCAAGCTAAAGGGCAAATTTTCAATAAATTCATTATCCCCTTTATCTCGTTATATGATCAATGTTGTTATTGTTCATATGTTACATGCTTCATTTGTATTATTTCCATGGCTTACATACTCGGTCAAATTCTTCGTCGACCCCTTTTCTTCGGGGTCGGTTTTGATCGACAAAGGGACGGGATTGACCCCGGAGCTTGTTCAACCGTGATATGATAATACATGATATGATATATTTGATACGATATGATTATGATACGATATGACATGATACGATATTCTTTGTCACGAGATGACATATTGATATGATATTATCGACATGGAAAAATATGGTACGAACAAGACATATGAAATGTATACAAAGGCCATGATATGAGACCCTGGATGGGTCGAATATGTCGTATGACCATGTGTTTTGTAAGACATTGTTGATATTTGCGGGTACATATTTTGAATAGAAAGAATAGTAAGAGAGGTTCTGCCAAAATTGTTAATAGGGATATTTAGTCAGATATGTCGAAAAGGGGGAAAGAAAATATCGTAGGTAGACAATAAATGAGATGCGCTGCTCGGAGGAGTTATGGATTTGGGTATGGCGTGAAAAAAATGATTATGGGAAAGACGGTTAGCAGTCTGAAAAATCGAGACGAATGACATTCGATGTTTAGTAGAAGTAAAGTCACAAGGATTTAGAGACAAATTTCCAATCGATTTTGCGAAAAATTATTATGTAGGGATGGTGAGTGGAGATCTAAACGGATAATACCCGAAACACTTATATGTAATGACGATGAAGGTATATTTGTTACTATTGGGAATCTGGAAGGTTAGGACGAAAGATGAATATTGTGGGATAAGAAGGGTAAAACAGTAAATATGGAAAAAAGGGATGTGCTATGAAAAGTCTCGAAATCTGTAGGACTTCAATTTGCTCCAGAATATGTAATAAAGGTCATGTGACGAAGCTGACACGATTACACTGGCATTAGAGCATCGTTTTTTATCCGAGTTCTAAGGTTAAGCGTGCTAGGACCAGAGCAATTCTAGGATGGGTGACCTCCTGGGAAGTAAACAAAAATTTTCACAAGTATAGGAATAAGGGACGAATGGAAAGAAAGTAAGTACGAAAAAGGGGATAACAATTGTAACGTTTGGAAAATTTTGAAGGAAAGAAAGAGACCTCTCGAAGTATAACTATATGAGGGACCCTCCCGAAGTATCATAACACCCCATGAGGCCAGTTGAACATTCGAGGACGAATGTTCTAAAGGGGGGAGGATGTTATATCCCGCATTTTCGAGCATGAGCGTGATACGTGCTTCCTCAAAAGAAATTGAATTGACAATCATGTTGTTGCTACATAATTTAAACTCACGTTGATAGTGTTGTATCCCGTATTTTTGAGCGTCGGATTATTTGTAAGCTGAGGTGGGGCCCACACATCGAGACTTTTTTGAAACATCTAAAAAGTCATATGAATCACATATGTGAAGTTGAACACAACTCAAGGAGGACCCTTGGGCCAAATCAAAGTAGAAGCCCTCCAAACGAATATCTTTAAGAAAACGTTTTCGGGTGACCTGACTTCGAGGAGCAAAAACGATATTATAAGTTTGGAATTTGGAAAAATATCAAGAAATAGAAGTTGTAGATAATTGAATTAGCTTTCCAACCATAGGTCGTGGGCCAATAGGTGACATCGGAATAAGGAGATATGGACATTTTAAGGCAGAAAGGTCGAGATGAACAGTGAATTCGGCCCAACCCGATTTCAATTCGGGTCAGGCCCATTTCTATTGTCATATAATGAAAAATTTCGGTCTTCTCTCCACATTTCAGACCAAAACACACCCATAAAATTTTAGAACATTCTAGAGAGAGAAAGGGAGGAGAAATTTAGAGAGAAATCAATTTTGATCAAAATCTAAGCCCCGAATCGCGAAGCTCATGAAGAGAAAAGTGTTGTACGTCGCGTTGCCTTCAATTTGAGCTAAAAATCAGCCAAGAAGAAGATTGTTGAAGTGGTTGCTGCATACTTAAGGTAAGAATAAGGTCCCTTTTTCATTGTTAATAAGTTTATTTAGAGTTTTAACGGATTAGAACGGAGAAAATAGCGTTATAAACTTCTTGTTGTTTTGTTGGGATTTATGGATTAAGGGGCTGTTTTAGGTGGATTAAATGGATGAAGTTAGTTGAGTTATGATGTATAATAATTGTTGATATTGTTGTTGATGTTTTTGATAAGTTGTTGTTCTTGAATTTGGGAGAATAAAGTGTATAAAGATATTGTATACAAAGCGTATATCGGGCTGTTTTGTAACAATATTTGGGGCTGTTTTATGTAATTTTCGTGGCTGTTTTGTAACCATATTTTGGGGCTGTTTTACATAATTTTCGTGGCTATTTTGTGACAATATTTAGGAGCTGTTTAGTATGATATTTGTGGCTGTTTTGCGATGATATTTTGGGGATCGTTTTATGGTTGTTATGGACGGTTTTGTGGGCTGGAATATCGGAGGATTGGCTGTAGTTATTGTTGTCATATTATGGATATACGGAAATAAAGAAGTGTATACAAGCATTAGTATCCGAATGTATATTGGGCTGTTTTGGGAGTAGTTTAAGAATGAATTTAATTCTAGTTTGATATGAAATTGTTGGTATTGTTGTTGGTATGGTTGTTGATATTTTGGCCGAGTTAAAATCTCGGGGATGTTGTATGTATAGGGGAGATGCTGCCCAAATTTCTGTAGACAAGTATTGGTTAAGACTGAATTCTTAAAGCCTTATAATTAATATTTGATAAATGTGACCAATTGTAGATTTTGGAGGAAACGGGATTTGAATTTGGACAAGCGTAAAAGGCAAACAAGGTATGTAAAGCTCCACCTTTCCTTCTCTTGGCATGTCCTAAGAGTAATAGGCTTGAATTCGGACCTCGAGGACGACTCTACTCTTCGGAATCCACGTCCAAATTTGCCCCTTTTTCATTCAGTGGAATTGAACTAGTTAAGTTGTAAATGATTAGAAAAGTCGTCTAAATATCTAGAACTTGTACAAATGGAATCCGACTATCTTAAAACTTTTATTAGTGACGTCATGAAGTTTAATATACGTAATTTGTGTACGCCATCTTGTTTGACCCGAGGTGGGCCCACTATTCTCGGACTTTTCTTTATTATTCCGTTTGACTTGTTTTTAAGTAAAAATCCAAAGAAAACCCCTGGCTACTCTTCTAACTACTATATGATAGTCGTTTTATTTATTTTATTGAATCTCGTAATATGTTTGAAATATGAAAACGATTTTAGAAAGATTATTTTGACACAAACCGTTCCGACATCCGCAGGGCATACACTATGATTATCGCTCAATTTCTTTTATATGATTTGTCATCTGAATTACGCTATCGAGTTTCTGTAAATGTTTTGTATTTTGATATGTACAAACAATCCCAGAAGTTTTAATTTGATATAATCCCTCGCGACATCCGAAAGGTACGTACAATGACTATCGTCTGATTTCTTTTCTAAATGACCTCTCGTTCGGATTATTCTATCGAGTCTTTGTAAATATTTTATGATGCATATAGTTTCTCACTACTCCACTCGTGGATGCCTCAATGCTTCCTTCACTGAGCCGGGCCAGGATATGTTATCACGCGTATTCCACGCATTGTTCGCCGTGCCTCGGTGTGAGGGGGGGCAGGTATACATGTACATGGGTTGTGGAGTATCTTTGTGCCATGTACACTTTGATATGATATGATATGATATGGCCATCCGATATGCTATGATATGTGCACATTCGATATGTTCCGATATGTTGTGGCGCCGGTGTCGGGGGCGACCACTTTCGTTTATCGAGTCCCATAATGGGGCCGGCTATGGCATATTTTCTGTTATGCATTTGCCTATGTTTTATGAGTAAGCACTTCGATACTCCGGCCATTGCGGTTATGTTTTGTATCCTCTCGTTCGGTTATGATTCTGTTTGTCGTATTTTATGCTTTACATACTCGGTACATATTCCGTCCGTACTGACCCCCTGTTCTTCGGGGGCTGCGTTTCATGCCGCGCAGGTACACCCAGATGACTAGAAGACAGTATAGAAGATGTTCCAGCGGCATTGGCAAGCTCCTTTTTGCTCCTGGAGTGCTGCCGAGTCAAAGTGTGTATGCTATGTGTTCCGGTTATCCGTTAGAGACTTTGCGAGACGTAGTCATGAGTTCGACACATCGAGTTTTGTATCCGGCTCCATCGGCGATATGTCGTTCTGTATTATGTAATAAATTCCATGTATTTTAGATTCTGTTTGATTTGAAAATTTCAAAAAAAGTATTTCCCGAAAACCATTTCCGAAGTTGTCATTTGTGTTTGATTAAGAGTCTCAGGAGTTATGTCTGCGAGCATGGGGTCGGGTGCCCATCACACCCCAGTAACCGTGGTGTGACATTGAATTCTTGCTCCTATGGCCGAATGCCTTGGCCTTTTTTTTCTCCAGTTTCTTGATTTTTCAGAGGAATGAAAGCGGGATGAACAAGATGACTAAGTCATCTTTTAATACCCATGTATATGCCCACGTACCAAGCCCATACCACATGGCCGGCCACTCCCCCTTTATTCATGAAATTTTTATTTTCCTTTAATTCATTTTTGACCCCAAAGTTTCTTAACATTTCCATGCCAATAAAGTCATGCACAACTTATAGCTTTTAAAACAAACAAAAATCTCTACTTCGCATCCCTTTGGTCAGCTTCCTTGTCCCTAACTTATCGTAGTTAACTCGATTGTCCGTTGTTCAAAATACGGGATATAACACATTTATACTCTAACAATCAATAAATAAGCGAATATATAAATAGTCTAAACCAAGTCATTAATGATAAATAATATATTTAAAGTCTAACTATTAAATTCCCAAAAACTTAAATCATCGGAAAAAGGGTTTTAACCAACAATGTCTAAAAAAAAATGAAATACCGTCAAATATAATAATAGATAATGTCCGGAAAAAAGAGACAATTTTTGGAAAAAAAGATTTTCAGGGGGCATGGCATGGATAGAAGCTCACCCCATCTAATCAAACAAAAAATAGCTTCATGCGAGGGTGGTTCCGGGGGGAAACCCCCGGAACCTTCCCCCCCAAAAGGGGAAAAGGAGTATCGGAAAACACCATGTATGGTTTGGACCATAGGGCCCACTAATATTAGTTCACACATATAAGCATAAAATCAACAAGATAAACAAATAGGCACGTAATACTCAAATCCCAAATCACAAAATATCCCATAACTAAATCATAGCCTAAGATTTTTGCTTTTAAAAACCCCAAGTCCCGTCCGGTCCCCAATAATCTCACCCGATAATCACAAGTCCAAGTCTGTCCAGCCCTTTAAAAATCTCACCCGATAATCACAATTTCACCATAATGATCTTTCTATACCACAATAGCCATTTCAACAAACCACACAAAAATTAGAACTAAACGAGCCAACAATAATGCAAAAAATTTTAATAAAACCCAAAGCAAAATATAATAATGTTTTAATTTTTCACTAAAATCTCAAAAACTGTACACACATGCTAAAAGGTAATTTTTTTTCCCCCCAAAAAATCATAACCTGCAGGGGCCCCTTGTCCATGTACCACCTTCCCCAAAGATCCGGGCCATGAGCTCACAATTGGGCCACTCGTCCCCCCCTTTTCCTGTACCTTAATGATGAATGTTCCATCTTTAAAATCTCATCAACAATGCCTCATAATCGAATCACAATGAATATCTCAAGAACACATATCAAAGCCGAACAATGAAGCATCCCTAGTAACACAAGTCATAACAAGACTCACCAATAACTCCCGACCTAGCCTACTTATACGCCCATCTCAAACAACGTTTAAGGGATATAGAACACCTTCCTTTCAACAATTCCAAACCATTTCTATAATGTATGAACGTATGAACGAAAGGGTGTAAATATGGAAATCAATGCACTAAAATAACAGAAGGTACAAGAAGTCATAATGCCATAATATATCAAGACTTAGATAAATTGACTCAACTATAAGAGATCAATCAAATTAAAAACAAGTGCAAATAAAAGGCAAGTCACAAGTTTTAAGCCCTTCCAGAACCCTTTTGATAAGTCAAATTTTTCCATGGAATGAATCATTCAAAAACCCTCCTTCCCAAAATCAAAGTCAATATCGCTCTTTACTTTCAAATATAATAGGAACCCCACAACTAAGTTTGACACCAAGGGGGCTCCCTTTTTCTATATTATCATCAAGACAAACTCATAATTCAATATCAATATACATATAATGAGAATGCATCAAAGTATAATATCACCATCAACCGTAATTCATACATCAAGTTTTTTTATCTACGAATGATAATTTTAATTACAAATTTAAAAAATTTAAAAATGATATTATCCTACTTTTTCACATTTTTTTAAACTTTTCCCCCCAAGGCCCAAATCAAAGGAACTTCAAACTCTACAAGCCACGGGATGACAAGGACGGGAGGCTCAACAAAACCACCCAAGATGTCTTATGAGTTGGGGAAAAATAGGCAGGGGGTTTTGGGGAAGAATTATTTGGGAAAGGGGGCCTAGAACTCAAAGTTATTGGGTTCAAAAGGGAGACATGCAAATTGGCCCAAAAGTGCAAAGGAAGGGGCATAGATGCAAATAGTCACAATTTAAAAAATTTTAAGTTGGATGATCAGGAAAAAGAACAGGTTTTTTCGAATTCCCAAATTTAACATCCCAACTAACCAAATAAGGCCCTCCTCAAAATTTAAGGCATTTTTTTTTAATTTGTTTTCTTTAGTTAGGGGTATAAATACTATACTTGGAAATTTTTATTTACTAGATTTTTGATGATGAATATTTGAGGATGATAGGATTATCATAGTTTTTTTATCTAGGGTTTAGCTTAGTTTAGTAGATTTAAGGGGGATTCCAATTTTTGGGCTTTTAAAACCCTTTATTTCCAATAATTTCAGAAGATTGTTCGTTTGGGGTTTTTATTCCAATATTTTGCCTTTTAATTCATATTGCTTTGGTTCTTGTGGGTTGGGTTTAAATTTAAATTAAAGGGGTTTTAAATTTCATATCCTAGATTTGTCTATGTTCCCCTCATTGGGTTAAAATACTTATATCTATTCCTCATCCTCTTTCTTTCGATCCTTAATTTTCGCATTTTTTAGTTGATTTGGTTTCATCCCCAAATCGATTCGTATCATTGAGTCAATCACCATTGTTGACCAAGAAAATTGAAAAAATCCGGGGTTTGGGTGGGTTGGGGTTTAAAATTTAAGAAATTTTTTTGGGGTTTTTTCTTTGGGGGAAAAGGGGTTTGATCTGAAATTTGGTTGGAAAAAAAGTTGGATTTGGAGGTGAAATTGATTTTGGGTATTCTTCACGCTTCGAAAGATCTTCACAAACAAGAACAAAGTGGAGTTCGATCCAAAATTCACCCAAGCTGTGAAAAGTTGTATTTCAGCCCAAAAGTGGAAAGATCCAAGGTCAAGGCCTGTCAGCTCAACAAAATCGTAAAAATCCAGCCCAAAGTTCGAGGAATCGAAAAGGTGGATTCGCATGTTGCACTTGCCACGCGGCTCGACACGAAAACACGAATCAAAGCTAGACTCATGACACGGCCCGACACGGAACACCATCGCGCGTCGCACCCGCGACGTGGACCCGGCGCATGGCGGGAATTTTTCGAGCGTTTGCGTGCTGGCCTCGATGCATGGCCAACACTCCGATCAAAAAAAAATTAGAAATTTTAAGTGTCGAAATGGTTTTAATCTTTCGTAATCTCTTTTCTTTGATTCTTACAAGTAATTAACAACTAGTAATCGCTTTTTATTAGTTGTTAACTAGTTCTTGAGTTTGATTCATTTAGAGTGCCAATTTTTTCAAGCTTTTCTCATTTAAACCTCGTTGAATCTTCTTGGTTCAAGTCCTTTTGCTTTATAGAGTCGTCCTTATTTCGATTAACAAGAATCTATTCCTCGCAGTGTTAGCACCCGATGAATGATTTGGATTAAAAGGGTTCTTGACCAACCTTGGAAGAAGCTTTAGTTGAGAGGGTAAGTTTGAGTGCAAATATAAGTGACGTGAGAGCTTTTCCTGCGTTTTCTTGTTAGCTCATTTTGTAGGTACACACAGTGAGACATAAGGAGAGAGATAAGGATGTCATCCATAGCTTCCGAGTCTTGTGGAGATGATTTTAAAGGTTATGCCTCAACGATGGTACGAATGACTATGAAGTAATGGAGGCTATAGGGAGTATTTATTAATGGGGATGACCATGATGGTGGGCATGACTATTCTAAAATGAATATGATGGTGATGGTGCTCATAGATCGAATGATGAATATGGTCAATATGATCATAACCTATACGAGGGTGAAGAATACTACTCCGAGGACACCGCGAGGCAACACCCATGTAGAGGCTTATGAAAGAAAGAGAAGTAGATGATTATGACGAAAAGTTCTATGAGTGGATCGAAAGACGAAGAGTCTCATCCTACACACCATGGACACAAGGAATTGAGGCATGCTCCTTCACACATTTGACATGAACCACCAGGAATTTATGTGCACGTAAATAATGTGCGACGATGAGCTCAGTCACAGCGCACTTAACGGTGAATATGTTTCCATGGCTGCACGTGCGATCGTATATAATTTCTTAAGTATGGCTCCTAGTTGATATTCACACGCTTGTAATACTTCCTATTCAAAGCAAAATAGTATATGTGTGGATTGTCCGCAGTGGAGAACCGGCGGCGAGATATGTATACATTTTCTACCTCGAGAAATACAATGAACCATGTTTCTTATCCAAGAACGAACGTGCTACGCTCTCGCTGGTTATGGTGGATGCTAGAGTGTAATGTTGATAGGTGAAGGAAGTAGAGGGCATGCAAGATCTCAAGTGAGAAATGACCCGAGAGGCGAATACTTGAGACAAAAATCATTTTGTTTTTGGTAAAGGCGGTGTTCTTTGCTGATTTATCGAGCAGGCAACTACCTTACACCTCAAGCAACAGGTCAATCGGGTATAGAGTGTATGATGAACAAGACTCTTCATCATGGATTTCCAGGGGTTCTTGGTTGATAAGGAGCGTCAAGGTGTTCTTTACCCATGGAGACTACCAAGAAGAAGAGGTTTGGCGGATATACCCCACTAGACCATCATACGTGTCGGGCAACTTCGGGTTCCCAAAAGCATAGGTTTCCGTTTCGTGGGCAAAGCGTAAGTACGAGTTTGTGATAATGACGGAATGCCTTCTTTCCAACCGTACTTGCTATAGGTGGAGGGTCCAATCCTTCGCTAAGGCGCAAGGAGAATTAAAAGAAATGCACCCGCATAATGTTGGGACGCTTACTCAAACAATGGGAGGAAGATAAAGAAGAGGAAGAGAACGAGGTGGAGGTTTTCCAACCCTTCTAAAGAAATACTTGACACTTGTCCCAACTCCAATGAAATTGAGAGAGAAAAGATTGAGAGGAGTAAGGGAGCGAAAAGTGACAACTCTAGAAAAGGAAAATGGAGAGGATGCGAGAGAGTTGTCACAAACTCTATCTAACCCTTATAACTTTCTTTCTTTTCTAGTGGTCTTGATGATAGTGCGGTATTCTCGGGAAGCAAGCCGATGATGAACCTCAACCTTTGAAGGTTTTTGAGGTAGTTGAGAGCTCCCGGAGGGAGCAAAGAGCTCCAAAGTGAAACCCGAGGCAAAGGAAATGAATGCGGATTCAAGGACAATAGCTAATCTTAACCTCTAAGAATGTGAATGACCATGTTGTTGAAAGAGTTAATGATAGCTTTTCCTTGAGTTAAGATCTTTGCCCTTTGTGACGTGCTTTG
>NW_026714973.1:0-51243 GCF_029784015.1 Lycium ferocissimum | reverse complement strand
GGGCCCCCTCGGGGGAGTTTTGCGAGTCAAAGTGTTCTTTCGGTTTTTTCGCATATGTTAGAGACTTTGCGGACGGTGTCCCGTGGATAGTGTGTCGGGGAAGTGCGAATAGATTGTAAATGTTAAAGAGTTTGTATTTCCGGATAACGATTGTTGTTTGAAAAGTTTCACGTTTAAGAAATTTTCGAAAATGGCGAGGTTTTATTATGCGAATGTTTAAGGGTTCGCTCGACTACGGCGAGAGTCGGGTGCCCGTCACGCCCTAGTGAGGTCGGGGTGTGACCTTGTGTTATGAGAGAATTGTAAGGTAGTAAAAATTTCACCCTATGCTTTTGTGTAGCATTGTAAGATTTGAGGGCAAAAAGCTAAAGGAAAAGTTGTGGCAAGAGCCCAAGGATTCAGTTTAAACTCGAATTACGAGTTGCCATAAATATAGTAGTACTGCGAAGGATGGCGAAGGGTGCAGGACCATTTCGTATATACATAACCACTATATTCACTAATGACAAAGTCATGTTAGGTGAGTACTCGGAATGTAAAGGAAAATGGTGACAAGGATATAAGGACTAACGACGCCGACCAATGAACCGCCGGGAGCCGGTACAATAGTATATCAGAGACCATTTATTCAGTTAAAGGCTATGCACAATTATATGGAGAGACTTCATAAAACTCTCACATCTATGATCTCGGACATGAGCTCGGTTTACGGTTAACTCCCACAGCTCACTCCGGTAGGGATGATGTCATAGGTAGTCTCGGTACGGTATGTCACCCCTGGTCGACGCGCAGACCGAGCGTACTATTCAGACGCTAAGGGATATGTTGCGGGCTTGTGTTATTGATTACAGAGACAGCTGGAATAATCATCTGCCACGTATGGAGGTTGCCTATAATAACAACTACCATTCTAGCATTCGGATGGCCGTATGAGACTTTGTATGGCATAAGGTGCGGGACACCGACTGGCTGGTTCGATGTTGGCGAAACTAAGTTAATTGGCCCGAATAAGACTCAGCAAGTTATTGATAAGGTGAAGCTTATGCGAGAAAAAAAGTTCTTGCAGCCGCAGTCGATAGAAGTCATATGTAGATAATCGACGTCAACATTTGGAGCTCCAAATTGACGATTAAGTATTCCGAAAGTGTCACCCGTGAAGGGTGTTACGAGATTCAATGAGTTATAAAGTTAAGCCCGAGGTATATTGGACCATCGTGTGAGAAAATTGTGTACTAAATACATAGCTTCCGTTAAGGTATTGTGAGGAACAATACGGGGAAGAGATAAAGAATACGTATTCCTACTTGTTTCCTATGTCGTCAAGTAATCCAAATTCCCGTGGGTTATGTTGATTGGTGAATGAATTGTATGTGGTAGCTATAAAAGGGCTCCCAAGTGCTTATAAGTCCACATAGCTAGTTTAACATTCGAGGACGAATGTTCTAAAGGGGGGGAGGATGTTATATCCCGAATTTTGTGCATTAGGACATTCCTATAACCTACGATAAGTTAAGGGCAAGACTACTCCGGGATGCGAGGTTGAGATTTTTGACCTTCGATTTTATTTTAATGCATAAGTTGTTTATGAATTTTATTGGTATGAAATATCAAGGGAAATTAGGAGCTAGAAGTTGAAATAAAAATTTCATGAAAAGTCCAAAGTGGCCGTGTATTAAGGTGGGACCCACATGTTGGGATTTTATAAAGGACATATGAAGAGATATATGGGTAGTACATGTGAATTTGAGCAAGTCCTAAGAAGGACCCATAAGCTAAAAAATGAGTGTAAGCCCTCCAAAAGGACGATTTAAGAAAACGTCTTCGGGTGATCCGACTTCGAGGGGCCAAAACGTATTATGAGTTTGGAATTTGGAAAAACTCCCAGAATGAAAGTTGTAGATAATTGAAATAGATTTCCAACCATAGGTCGTGGGTTCACAGGCGACATCGGGAAAAGGAGATATGGACGTTTTAATCGCGGAGAAACAAGATGGGCCAGCACCCAGCCCAACGGGATCGGGTCGGGCCCATTACCCACACCTTTTTAAATGAAATATCAGCCTTTTCTCCTCATATTTCATACCAAAACACCCAAAAAAATTCTGAGAAAAAGAGAGAGGAGAGCCTAGAGAGAAAAAACTAATTTTTGACCAAAATCCGCGCCCCGCATTCAAGCCCATGAAGAGAAAAGTGTCGTACGTCGCGTGGCCTTCAATTTGAGCTAAAAATCAACCAATAAGAAGAGGGTGGACGTGGTGGCTGCACACTTGAGGTAAGATTAAGGTTCCTTTTCATTGTTAACAAGTTTATTCGAGTTTAACGGATTAGAACGGAGGGAATAGTGTGTAGAAATGGATGAAATTCATGAAACTTTGTATGTTGATGTTGAGCCATGAGTATGGGCAGTTTTGTGACAAGGAATGAACTAAATTTTATTTAGTATTTTTTGTTGTTGTTGTATGGATTCTATGATGAGAATGATGGTTTAATGATTCAAATTGAAGTTGTAATCGTTTGTAGGTTGTTGGAGAAGGTAATGTGATTTTATCATAATTTCTTGTATTATTGAGGTTAATGTTCTTAATGTGTAGATTGTTGGTGTATTTTATGAATTTGGAAGAAAGAAATGTGTTGTTGTTATCCCTATGGCAATTGGAAGGTTTTGGGTTTGTGGAATGTTGTCGAATTATGTAGAAAAGAGTTATTGACGTTAGAATGCATTTTGAATTTATTGTTGATGTTGTTAGTGTGGTTATTGGTATTGTTGTTGAAGATTTGGCGAGTTGAATTCTGGTTGTTGAATTTACGGGGGAAATGCTGCCAAATTTCGTAGATAAAGTGCTAGCCTAGAATTGAATTCGGAGTGCCTATGGCTAATGTTTGGTATCTAATGATGTTGTTGTAGATTTGGGAAGCCGATACTTAAATTCGGATTAGCTTAGGAAGCGGACAAGGTATGTAAAGCCTAACTTTTCTTTCTTTTGGCATGTCCTAGCGTAAGTACGAGTCTCGGGGGAATTTTATTCTTAAGATCCGAGCACGTATACGATTCTTATTTACTTCTTAATGTTAGCATCCTTAATATGGTCACATTATGGTTCTTAAGTCTTTTGTACAATTGAATTTCAAATTTTGCATAAAGAATATTGTTTTTAAAGGATTCTATAACTATGAACAACCGTAACTTTCATAGACGAGCTCGGATCGTTTCGAAACGTTCGTGGGAGATTCCATAATGAATAAGGTCTCTCAACTTTCATAAATGGACTCGGATTGGTAGGATACTCGTCCGTGGGCCCCGAGACTTTCCTCGTGTAGTATTAACGACTTTTGAAAGGATTTAGTGTGACTATCGTCTTAACCCTCGAGTATCGATCACTTACTTCTCTATTAAGTTTGTAATGACGATTATGCCCCTAATTCCCGTAAGTTATTTCATATGGTTTGATACGTATCTATGAGTCCTAAAGTCCTATTTGACATACCCTCGAACGACATTCGGAAGAAACTTGATTTGACTATTGTCTTGATTTTTAAATGATGATTCATATTAAATGTTCTATTGAGTCTTTGAAAGTATTTTAAACTGCATATGGTTGCTCACGATTCTGCTCGTGCATATGGTTGTTACATCCTTCACCGAGTCCCGGGCTGGTTATGTATCGTGCGCACTATGTTATTTTCCGGTGTGATGCTGTGTTACGGTTCACCGAGGTCCTCGCTAGAGGGCCGGGTTCCGTTTATATTGGTGTTATGCTGTGTTATGGCATTACGGTAGGCTATGATGTGTTATGGGGATATGTCGGGTACGGAGATATGAACCTTCTGGTGTGATGCTGTGTTGTGGCACCAACGACGGGCGGGCGACCACAGTTCTAAGAGCCCTATGCATGATTTGTATTTTTATGAGTAAGCATTTTGATATTTTGAATATTGCATTTACTTTCTGTACTCCTGGTTTTGATTATGATCCGGTTTACTATATTTCATGCTTTGCATACTCAGTACATATTCCGTACTGACCCCTTTTCTTCGGGGGCTGCGTTTCATGCCGCGCAGGTACAAATACTTATTTGGATGATCCACCAGCTTAGGATTCCTGTTCGATTTGACTTGGAGTGCTCCTTGTTCGGGAGCCTATACTTTGACCCGGCTTTTTGTTATTATATATATATGTATATATATTGTTCACGGGTACACGGCATGGCCCCGTCCGCATATGATTCTGTCATTATTCTTCTTGAGGTACATGCAGACATATATGTGTGGGTTGCGGGTGATCACTTTGTCAATTGTGCTCGTGTGATTTGTGATTTGGACGTCCCCCTATACTATGATAGCCTTATCGGCTTATATGTGATATCATACGTTGAAAGATGTGATTATGATCCGTAAATACATTTGTGATGCTTTGGGGAGACGTTTCACTTTTACGTACGTATATGTTATTTGTACACTTGTATAAGTTATTCGTATGCTATTTCTGATTAATGGGTGTGTACGGGTGCCCAGTTCGGGCACTAGTCGTGGCCTACGGGGTTGGGTCGTGACATACAAAATACGGGATATAACAGTATATATGTGTTTATCCAGGGGTACGGCGGGGCCCTGTCCCGTCATATGATACTGTTGTTACTCTTAGAGGTCTGTAGACATATGTGTGGGTTGTATATAGTTACCGTTCGGGCCGTGTCCGTATGACTTATGTTTTGGGGCGTTCCTATTCGTAGTGGCGCCCTGTCGGCTTGCGTATATATATGTTTTGGGATGTTGTGTGTAGTGGCGTACCTTTTCGGCTTGCGTAGATATATATATATATATATATATATATATATGTTTCGGAAGCCGTGTGTTATAGTAGCCTTGTTGGCCCGTGTATGGCCGGGACGTTCCCTATATTGGTTGACCTTGCGGCTTATGTGCGATGTTATTCTTCGTCAGGAAGTTGTAACTCCTCAGAGATAGGCTTCTTTGTGATATATATATATATATATATATATATATATATATATATATATATATATATATATATATATATATATTGATTTGAGATGACATCTTGCCTTTTTGTATATGAGTTCCTTATCATGCTATATATGTTGTGGGACCGATTATAGCTAACGTGTGTGTATACGAGTGTCCGGCTCGGGCACTAGTCACGGCCTACGGGCCGGGTCGTGACAAAAGTGAGTATCGCAGCGCTTCATCCTCGGAGTGTACGTACCGTGTCTAGTAGAGTCTTGTTTATCGATGTGTTGTGCACCACATCTATAAACAGGAAGCTACAGGACATTTAGGATGTTATCTTTCCTTCTTACTCTAGATCGTGCGATAGAGCTGTATTATCAGGATAATTCCTCCCTACGGGCATTACTATGTTTACGAGCGATGCCTCCAAAGAAAGCTTTCGTAATACCCCGGAATGGGCAAGTCGGTAGGCCGGAGAGACCAAAAACCAAGAGTTACTAGGGCCCGTGCCCGCCTTGTGCCTCGAGGAAATTGTGCTCTGAAGTTCGGCGAGCTAATGCTACACCGCCACTACCGCTCGTAGCATAGGGACGGCGTGACATACACACGACATCGGGGCGGCTCCTGTCACGACCCGACCTACGGACCGCGACGGGTACCCGAGGCTGACCACCGAGCACCCCTCATTCTATTGCTAAACCCCTTCTTTATTCATTTCTCTTATCATTTATATTCATAGAAAACGACTTTCATACAGAACATATTTACTTATATAACGTAGGCCCTTTGGGCTATCAAGATGATAATAATATACATAGGCTTTCATTTACATAATGACTATGGGACAACACTACCCACACATACGTATCTACGAGCCTCTACTAGAACACTGAACATATGGACGGACAGGACCCCGCCGTGCCCAAAATACATGTACACAAAATGATGTCTCGAATAGCACCTCCGGAATAAAGGAGGGCTTCTGCAACTCCGCTGATGGCTACTGTGAATCGGCACCGTCTCCCTGTCTACCTGTGGGCATGAACACAGCGTCCAAAGAGAAGGACGCGTACGAATATTGTACTGAGTATGTAAAGCATGAGCAGTAATGATGGAGAAACATAACGGTAATATATGAGATAACATAAGATGGGAGACATTAACATTCTCTTCATAATACTTACCTGCTTTCCGTAGGGACATTCCATGTTCTATTTCGTGCTCGTATACAAACATTCATATCTTTTACTTACTTACCTTTCGTATCTAGTCTCCTGTCATACTCATGCTCGTATCACGGGCTTCGCATATACATGGCCCCTTACTCGGCACTCACATGGTATTAACATATCCGTATTCTAATCACTATCTTGTACATAGCATAAGCGTATTCGTAAAGATATCATATACTTATCTCATTCGTAATCACATGAATGTGATGCATATGGTATAATTATGCAGGTAACATAATCGTATTCGTAACGGTGTCATACATGTAGCATACTCATACTTCTATAGATTTGTATCATTCGTACTCGTATTCATATAGATTAGTATCATTCGTACGTACTGCCCCTTCGGCTCGATGGAATCGCTAGCATACGTACTCGGCCCTCTCAGCTCGATGACATTACTGGCATACGTACTCGGCCCTCTTGGGCTCGATGGGATCCCCGGTATGCGTACTCGGCCCTCTTGGGCTCGAAAGGCTTAGGATTATACGTACTCGGCCCTCATGGGCTCGATGGGCTTAGCAAAGATACGTACTCGGCCCTCATGGGCTCGATAGACTTGATGGCATTCGTACTCGGCCCTTATGGGCTCAATACATACATATATACATATATATTACATAGGGGTATCATGACCTTAACATATCTATTCATCTTACATTATCGTAGGTTCATCGCTGTCATTTATTTCATGAACATATTATTCTTTTATCTTTAATCATGTCATAATCGCATCGTAAGCATATCATATTTTAGCATTCTTACATCACATGTAACTGTACATATCCTTAACACATACATTTGAACTCAAGACGTCTACATTTATATCGGGGTGACATAAGGTCGTGGACCCCGACTTCGTTATGGAACATTCATACATATTCTGTCTCACCTTGAAGGAACAAGCATAAGGTGAGTGGGCATAATGATCGATGCCATTAGATTACATATATAGCGTCATTAGCGTCTTAGGAGCATCATACCATAGACTATAGCATCTCTAGTCTTTAGCTTACTACCATCATTATCGTTATCATGCTCATAGCTTATCTCTTATCTCGTATGGCTATCCATGAGTGAGGACTCTTGACTTTCTTGGAGATGGGACATTCGTAGTAAGGAGGAATTTCATGCCATAGAAGTCATGACTTGGAAAGAAAGGGCTAAGCTTTACATACCTTTGTCGTTTAGCTTATTCTATCGCTTGCTCGTTCTCCTTTAATGCTCTCGTTTACCTTCAAGGGAATTCGTATCAACATTAGCTATAAAATCGTGAAATCATACTTACTAAGGCTATAGAAATTTGGGCAGCATTTCCTTTGTTTATACTACTTTCCGCCATATTCCATATCAGCCTTCAACCATTCATACCAACAATCATAATATCACTAGTAACAATCGTCATTCATTTGCCTTATTCGCATTTCATAATTCCATACCAATTCTCCATAATTATAGCTAAAAGTCCATCGTCTCATTCTTTCGCATCCAATGCTTATTTCATGTTCTAAATGTCATTTATAACGCATTCATAACATTGACACATCCATTTCTATAATTCAATCCAACTACTATTTCAAGATGACATTATTCTTCCATATCTAACCCATTTCATGTATTCTTTTGTAATTCAAGTGTTTCTACTTTATAATGCTCTTAACATCATGAAAATACTATAAAACATACCTTGGATGATGGAGGAACAAGCCTCGGATGACAATTCACCTTTTCCACCAAAACCCTACTTTCTCTCTCTTGGGATTTCTTGATTTGTATGACTTTGATGGAGTTTCTTTTACTTGGTTCTCTTGATTTCTTGTTGTTGATCCTTGGTTTCTCTTGTTTTCTTGTGATTGAAGTGTAGAAGATGTTCTGAGGGTTCTTGAAGTGTAGAGGTGAAGTGGGAAATGAAAAATGAAAAGGAAAGATCCTTATATAAAATCGTGTTCACCCGATTGGAAATATACGGACCAACATACGGTCCGTATAATTTATACCAGCCGTATGTTGGACCGTACATTTGGTCCAAAGGGGCTTAAGTCATTCCGGGCTAATTCTACGGCTGGACATACGGCCAGTAGATTTTATACGGCCGCCGCATGTCCGGCCGTATGTTTGCCTGTGTTTCCGAAAGTTGTTTCGTCGACTCGTTTGATCTCCGATCCTTGTGGAACCTTCTTAACACTTGTTCATCACTTCAATACCATTCTAAGGGACGTTATAAATCTCCCTTGGGGCATCATTCATACGCCATTAACTCAATGCTCGTACTCCTTATCCGATACTCTCAACTTACAACTCGCTTCTCTTTAACAACTTCCTTTTCTTAACTCGGATGTCTTTGGAAATCTTAATTAGGTCGATCGATTACTATCTCTCGCTCATCTAAACCTCATGTTCATCATGTCCCTCATGAGTCTATTCACTTGTACGCTAAGGGAAATTTCCGAGGTGTAACAGCTCCACCGCCAGCTCCCAAGGTTCCAGTACCCGAGCCTCCAGCTCCTCAGCCAGGGGCGGAGGATAGGGCCATGAGAGATGCGGTTCGATTCTTCGTATTAGTGGCGCGTGTGCTCGCATGCACGGATTAGGAGGTGACTATGCGTACGTACATGATAGTTTGAGGGCCCGTGATTTCTGACTCGTAATCCCCGCAGTTCTATGGGTCAAAGCCCGCGGAGGATCCGCAGGAGTTTATTCGGCAGATGCAACGTACGTTGAGGATAATTAGGGCTTCTGAGACTGAGTCTGTCGAGTTGGCTTCGTATCGGTTGCGTGATGTAGCTGTTAATTGGTATAAATCCTGGGAGTTGTCTAGGGGCGAGGATGCTCCTCCAACAGTATGGGATGAATTTGTGGAGGCCTTTCTGGGCCATTTTCTACCTCTAGAGATGAGACAAGCCAGAGTTGATAGATTCTTGCATTTGAAGCAGAATGGCAAGACTGTTCGAGATTATAGTCTTGAGTTTGATTCATTGGCTAGACATGCGCCCACTATTGTAGCTGATATGGCTGATAGGGTGCATCATTATGTGATGGGGCTGGATTATTACTTGATTGATAGTCGTATGATAATGACTTCTCGGCCTGTATGGATATTTAACTCGGCACAGTAGGCATATGCACGGGGGTAGAGGATCGACACAGGGGTCGGTCCGAACGGTAGATTATGATAGAGGCCAGCATAAGAGGGCTAGATCGGTTGGCATCCGGCGAGTTTCGAGGCGGTACCTCGCCAGTTAAAGATAGTAGATATCCTTCTCGCCCAGCATGGAGTGCACCCCTTACACCACCGAGGAGATTTGATAGCACAGTATTCGTGAGCCGGTCGAGCTCCGGGCTTCGGGTTCGCAGTGGAACGAGGTTTCGCCGGGCCGAGGCCACCCTTGCCTCGGTGTTCTCGATGTGGGAGGCATCATTCTGGGAAGTGTTATCGTGCTACGGTGCTTATTTTTCTTGTGGCCGTCAAGGCCATATTGTGAGGAGTGTCCGTTTGGGGGTAGTCCGTGGTGCGACTCGACCACTGCGGGTCGTCGGTTCATCTTCTTCTGTAGCTATGCGCCCTATGGGGCAGGGTATGCTGACACCACCAGGCCGTGGTAGAGGCCGTGGCGGAGCTTCCAGTTCTAGCGGTCCTTCGAACTAGATATATGCTTTGGCTAGTAGACAAGATCAGGATGCGTTACCAAATGTGGTTACAGGTATATTATCGATTTTCTCTCGGGACATATATGCATTGATAGATCCAGGCTGCACCTTATCATATATATCTCCCTTTGTTGCTGGTAGCATCGAAATAAAACCTGAGTCGATTGAACCATTTGAGGTAGCTACACCGGTAGAAGATTCTGTTATAGCAAAGCAGGTATATAAAAAGTGTTCGGTGAATATATATAGTCGTCATACCTTGGCAGATTTGATAGAGTTAGATATGACTGAGTTTGATGTTATTATGGGTATGGATTGGTTAGCTTCTTGTTATGCTAACGTTGATTGTAGAAACAAGATAGTTCAGTTTCAGTTTCCAGGAGAGTCAACTATAGAATGGCTAGGGAATACGGCATCGCCGAGGGGTAAGTTTATTTCCTACCTCAAGGCAAGGAAGATGGTTAGAAAAGGTTATATTTATCATCCGGTTCGTGTACATGATTTGAAAAGCGCAGGCACCGACTCTTCGCCCGCTCCCGTAGTCAATGAATTTCCGGATGTATTTCCGTATTTAACTTCCGTGTCTTCCTCCCGAGCGGGAGATAGAGTTCACTATAGATGTGTTGCCGTATACTCCCCATATCTATTCCTCCTTACGTAATGGCACCCAGAATCGAAAGAGTTGAAGGGCACCGAGGGATTTGTTAGAAAAGGGCTTCATTAGGCCCAAGACATCACCTTGGGGAGCACCAAGATCGTTCGTGAGAAAGAAAGATGGTCGCCGCGGATGTGCATTGATTATAGGCGTAGCCGAACAAGGTGACCATAAAGAATAGATATCCCCTCCCAGATTGACGATTTATTTGATCGGTTGCGGGGTGCTAAGTGTTTCTCGAAGATAGACCTCGCGGTCGAGCTATCACCAGGTGTGGGTAAGAGAGAGCAGATATTCCAAAGATCGCATTCGGACCCGATACGGCACTATGAGTTTAGGGTGATGTCTTTTGGGCTGACCAATGCTCCAGCAGTATTTATGGATCTGATGAACCGAGTATTCAAGTCGTTCCTAGATATGTTCGTGATTGTATTTATTGATGATATTCTGGTTTATTCACGATCAGAGTAGGAGCACGCGGATCATCTGAGAATGGTACTGGGGTGCTCCAAAGACTTAAATTGTATGCTAAGTTCTCTAAATGTGAATTCTGGTTGACTTCAGTAGCATTCTTGGGGCATATTATTGGAGCTGATGGCATTCGGGTGGATGCACAGAAGATTGAGGCCGTAAAGACTTGACCTAGACCTACGACGCTGTTATATCCCATATTTTGTACATTGGGATAATCCGAGCTAACCATAATAAGTTAAGGACAAGACTATTTCGGGATACGAGGTAGAGACTTTTAACTTCCGATTTTGTTTTAAGGCATAGGTTTCTTATGATTTTATTGGTATGAAATATTAAGGAAAATTTGGGGTTGAAAGTGAATTAAACGAAGTTATTAATTCATGAAATAAAAGGCCAAGTGGCCGTGCAAGGTGGTGTGGGCCATGGGCCACATGGATGCATAATATATGTATACAAAAGATGACTAATTAATCATCTTCATCATCTTCACAAACCTTAGAAGCTTGTAGAAACTTGGAGAAAAAAAGAGAGGAGCCATTCGGCCAAGCTCTAGCCGAACAAGGTCCAAGAAAAATTGATCAAAAAAATATTTTTCCTCAAGCATTTCAACTCCTTAGAAGGTGTATAACAACGTGGGGGTGGTCGTTGGATTAGCAAGAACAAGTATTAGTTCAAGGCACAAACCATAGCCAAGTTGAGAAGTCAAGTGCTAAGGTAAGGGTTAATCTTCTTTTTCATATGTTATGGATGATTTGTACATGTTGTAGTGAGTAGAAATGGATGAAAATCATAAAATTTGTGTGTTGGGGTGGTGGCCGAATATGGGCTGTTTGGTATGGCAAGGAATGAACTAATTTTATTTAGTATTTTAGTTGTTGTTGTTGTGGATTCTATGATGTAAAATGAAAGTTTAATGGTTCTAGTTGAAGTTGTAATCGTTGTGGGCTGTTTTGGAAGTTAACATGATTTTAATGTAGTTTTGATATTTATAAGAATGATATTGTTAACGCGTGGATTGTTGGTGTAATTCATGAATTTGGGAGAGAGGAATGTGTTGTTGTTGTTCTCGGGTTTGGGGAGGTTTCGGGTGAAGTGGATTTTTGGTTGGGTTGTTTTGAATATTGTGTGGATTGTTTGAAATGTTCTTGGATCTTGTTTGAATGATCTCGGATTAGTACTTGAATATGTAAGCGTTGATGTTGGCTTGAATGTATGTAGTTGAATTGAATGTAAATGGAATGTTGTCGAACTATGTAGGCAAGAGTTACTAATGTTAGAATCCGTTTTGAATTGATTGTTGATGTTGCTAATATGATTGTTGGTATTGTTGTTGATGATTTGGCCGAGTTGAATTCTCGGGGTTGTTGAATTTATAGGGGAAATGCTGCCTAAATTTCGATAGATAAAATGCGAGTTTGGGATGGAATCCCTAAGTATCTATAGCTAATGTTTGGTATATAATGACGTTGTTGTAGATCTTGGGAAGCCCGAGACTTAAGTTTGGATTAGCTTAAGGAGCAGACGAGGTATGTAAAGCCTAACCTTTCTTTCTTTTTGCATGTCTTAGTTGTAGGTAAGCTATGATACGAGCCTCGGGGTAACTCTATTCTTACGATCCGAGCATGTCTACGATTCTTATTCACTTCTTGACTTTCGCATTCTTAATATGGCCGAGCTATGGTCTATATGTCATTTGTATGATTGGATTTCAAAGGTTGCATAAAAAGTTTTGTTTCTAAAGGGTTTTATGTTGAATAATGTCTCTAACTTTCATAGACGGGCTCGAATCGCTTCGATACGTTCGTAGAAGATTCTATAGCGTATAATGGCTCAAACTTTCACAGGCGGGCTCGGATTGGTTGATACTTGTCCGTGGTCCCCGAGACTTTCCTTTGTATAGTTCTAACGATTTTTTGAAAAGAACTTGCATGACTATCGTCTTAACCCCCGAGTGTTGATTACTTATTTATCTGTCGAGTCTGGACTGATGATTTATATGCATATGGTTTTGATACGAGTCTATGGTTTCTAAAGTTCTATTGGATATGTTCCCAAGTGACGTTCGGAGGAAACATGATTTGACTAGTGTCTTGGTTTTTAAATGATGATTCGTTTTGATTATCCTATTGAGTCTTTGAAAATGTTTTATGTGCATATGGTTTCTCACTACTCTGCTCGTGCGAGCTGTTATTACTTCTTCACTGCGTCCCGGGCCAGGGCATGTATTCGTGCACAACTCCACTGCATTATTCACCGCGTCCCTCACTAGAGGGCCGGGGCACGTTATATTTATATGATGATATTCACCGTGTTATATCTCGTATTTTGTACATTGGGACAATCCGAGCTAACCATGATAAGTTAAGGACAAGACTATTCTGGGATACGAGGTAGAGACTTTTGACCTTTGATTTTTTTTAAGGCATAAGTTGCTTATGAATTTATTGGCATGGAATATTAAGGAAAATTTGGGGCTAAAAGTGAATTAAAGAAAGTTGAAAATTCATGAAATTAAGGGCCATGTGGCCGTGTGAATTAAGGTGGGTTCCCACCCATGGCTTGGCTAATTTTAATTGATCCAAGCCATGTGTGGGCCATGGACACATGGATGAGTTATATAAGCTTGTGTAAGATGATTAATTAGTCATCTTCAACCCTTATAAGTTTAGAGAAACTTGGAAAAAAAAAAGATGAAGGCCATTCGGCCATAGCTTGCAAAATTGAAGTCCGAAAATCCTCTTCAAAAAAATATTTTCTCCTAGCAATTCAACCAATTGGAAGGTCCTCTTTAACGTGAGATAGTTGTTGGACTCAACAAACCATTCGTTTTATCAATCGCAAACCCTAGCTAAGTGGTGAAGTTGAGTGGAAAAGGTAAGGTTTAATCTTCTTTTTCATATGTTATGGATGGTTTGTACATGTTGTAGTGTGTAGAAATGGATGAAAATCATGAAGTTGGTATGTTGGGGTGGTGGCCGAATATTGCCTCCTTGTATGGCAAGAAATGAATTGATTTTATGTAGTATTTTGGTTGTTATTGTTATGGGTTTTATGATGATAATGGAAGTTTAATGATTCAAGTGAAGTTGAAATCGTAGTGGGCTAATTTGGAAGTTAACGTGATTTTAATGTAGATTTTATATTTGTGAGAATGATATTGTTAATGTGTGGATTGTTGGTGTAATTCATGAATTTGGGAAAGAGGAATGTGTTGTTGTTGCTGTTTTCGGGTTTGGAGAGATTTCGGGTGGCATTGCATTTTGGTTGGGTTGTTTTGAATATTGTGCGGATTGTTTGAAATGTTCTTGAATATTGTTTGAATGGTTTCGGGTTGGTAATTGAACGTGTGAGCATTGGTGTTAGTTTGATTATATGTGGTTGAATTGAATGTAAATGAAATGCCGTCGAATTATGTAGAAGAAGGTTGTTGGCGTTAGAATGCGTTTTGAATTGATTGTTGATGTTGCTAGCATGGTTGTTGGTATTGTTGTTGATGATTTGGCCGAGTTGAATTTTCGGGGTTGTTGAATTTATAGGGGAAATGCTGCCCAAATTTCTGTAGATAAAGTGTCACACCCTCACTTTCCATAGGGCGTGATGGGCACCCGACCCTTACCTAGGGCCGAGCGAACCCGCTGACTCTCACAATACTCATAAACATACTGGGCCCGCAAACATGACACAAGTACATACTGAAAATTTTCTTTTTTTTTTCGAAAACAAACATGCCTTTCATCTTTGTCAAATCAAATAAACTAGCATCGTATGAAATCTGTAAACATATGAAGTTCGTAACATAATGCATATAATACGTCGGCTTACATAGCCGCTTACAAACCGACATATCACACACGACACGTACGCAAAGTGTCTACCAACATCTCAGATACCATACAAAAGCACTCATACTCGGCAAAGACTCCGGAGGAAATGGAGCTCGCCAATCCAACTGGAACGTCTTCCGCTAACATTATCTACTCAACTGTGGGTACCTGCGCGGCATGAAACGCAGCCCGAAGAAAGGGGGTCAGTACGGAATATGTACTGAGCATGTAAAGCATGGCATTCGAAAATGAGGTCATAACCAAAGTAAGGAGTGCGAAAATGAGCATAAAAATCCGTAATACCAAAGGGCTTGCACTCAAGTACAAATCATACATAGGCAAGTACGGAAGACAAATGTGACAATCCGAATGCCACAATGCTTAGCTTTCTTTTGTAAAACGTTTCTGCCTCATATATCTAGAAAATAGAACAAATCATATGGGCTGATATTAACCGACTGATCATAATCTAGACTGTCAAAATCACATATCATATGCACACATACCGCGGCCAAATACCCAGCGGCAATATCACATATACACATACCGCGGCCAAATACCCAGCGGTCAATATCACACATACCGGCATACCGCGGCCTAGAATCCAGCGGTCAATATCACACTGTCACGACCCGAGTTACGGGCCGCGACGGGTATCCGGGGCTAACCACCGAACACCACTCACTTACCTGCTTATCTGCTATTATTCACACTATATGCTCATAATCATGTAAAACTGGAATCTTCTGAAATACATTTGCTTTTATAAACATAAGCCCTTCGGCTATCCAAAATAATATATACATACATATACATAAAAGCCATGGGACCAGATCATCCACACTGCGTATCTAGGAGCCTCTCTTTTGAATACTAGACATCGGACGGGACAGACCCCGTCATGCCCAAAAACATGAATATACGGATATATATATACCAAAAGAGAAACTGTGGCACTTCCGAATATGGAGTGCTCTCAAATCAACCGCTAGCTCTATGAGTGCGGGACACCTCCTCCTGTCTACTGTGGCATGAACACGACGTCGAAGAAAGGACGTCGATACGAATATTGTACGAGTATGCGAAGCATAAACAATAATGAAGCATCAATAAACGAGGAGGCATAAAACAAGGAGCAATCAGAATCGATCGAATCATAAGGATGATCAGCGTACGCCGACTTACTTTCGTACTCATCATCATATCATATATACATAATCGTAATAACCGCCCGACCATGTAGGTGCGGTGTAATAATCAATATCATTAGCATCATCAATAGCTCGCGTCCAGCATCCCGCGTCCGGTGATATTATCTCATGTCGCCCACTAGTGGTGTCCGCCCATGCCATTTGGCCATGGTGTGTATAGTTCGCCCGCCTGGCCCCGGTATCGCCCGGCCATATAGGCGCGGTGTGATATCATCATATGCTCATTACATCATGCTTATCATAACATGCTTATCATAGTATGCTTATCATAACTCATCATGGTATGCTTGACATCATATACGTATTACAATACATGTACGTAGGGACTCTTAGCTATTCATACTTTATCGGGGTGACGTAAGGTCGTGGACCCCGATGTCATTATGAGCATTCTTACGTATTCGCCTCACCTTAAAGGAACAAGGTGAGTGTGCATAATGATCAATATCATTAAATTACATATATTACATCATTAGCTTCTTAGAGCATCATATCATAGGCTATAGCATTTCTAGACTTTAGCTTGCTATCATCATTTTCGTATTCATCTTATATTTCTTATCTCGTATAGCTATTCATGAGAGAGGACTCTTAACTTTCTTGGAGATGGAACATTCATAGTAAAAGAGGAAATTCATGCCATAGGACTCATGCCTTAGAAGGAAAGGGATTAGCCTCACATACCTTTGTCGCTTAGCTACTCTATCGCTTGTTTGTTCTCCTTAATGCGCTTGTCTATACCTTCAACGGAATTCATATCGACATTAGCTATGTCATCGTAAAAACATACTTACTAAAGCTATAGAAATTTGGGCAGCGCTTCTGTTACACCTCGGAAATTTCCCCTTAGTATATAAGTATGTAGACTCGCGAAGGACATGACGTATGCGAGGTGGGATAAGCAAGAAGTAGAAATTGACAGTCCTAACCAAGATTCCAAAGGCATCCGAGTTGGAGCAAGAAAGTCGTTAAGGAAACGAGTTATAAGTTAGTGTATTGGACGCAAACTATGAGTATGGGGTTAGGGATACCTTAAGGATGTTGTGGGGAAGAGTTACAACATCCCCTAGATTAATAACGAAGTGATAAACAAGTGCCAAGAAGGGTTCATAAGGATTGGAGATCAAACGAAACGACGGGAACCATTCCGGTGGAACTGTGAGTTTCACGGCCATGTTCCACGGACAGCACAATGTTCCACGACCCGTGGATGTGTCCGTGGAACAGACAGCAGAAAGTGTGGCTGGCTGGTCGTGAACCACGACCAGTTTCACGGCCAACAAATGGCTCCACGGACCGTGAAGCTGTCCGTGGAAGTCCCACTCGGCTGAACCTCTCCCAGTCTTTAAATGTTAAGTCCACTTCATTTTATTCATTTCCAACCACGACTTCAACCTCTCCACACCTCTAGAAACTTCTAAACATTTCTTCCCCAAGAAAACTAAGTGGATCAAGGATCAACGGCAAAGAAAATCAAGAGAATCAAGCTTAAGGAACTCCATTAAAGCTACCAAAGTCAAGGAATTCCAAGAGAGAAGAAATAGGGTTTTGTGCTAGAAGGTGTATCATCATTCAAGGATTATTCCTCTACCATTTGAGGTAAGTTTCATGAACTTTAGATGTTGATTGAAGTATTATTAAGATGAAACACTTAGATTATGAAAGAGTAAAGAAAATGGGTCATAAATGGGGAATAATGTCATTGTTGAATAATAGTTGCGATGAATCACGAAAATGATTATGTGGAGATTGTGAATGTGTTATAAATGATATTTGAAGCATGGAATAAGTATTACAAGTGAATGAATGTGATAATTAACCTTAGTCATGAATATGGAGAAGTTAAGTGAAATTATGAAATGCGAATCATGGGAATGAGTGACGATTGTTATTTATATATTGTGATGGTTGTTATGAGTGTTGGGAGTTGATATGGAATATGGCGGAAAGTAGTATAAACAAAGGAAACGCTGCCCAATTTTCTTTAGCCTTAGAGGCATGGTTTTGTAATTGCCTAACTAACGACGATACGGATTCTCTTGAAGGTAGAAGCGAGGACGTTAAAGGAGGACGAGCAAGTTGTAAAGAAATTAAACGACAAAGGTATGTGAGGCATTACCCCTCCTTCTAAGGCATGAATCTTATGTATGATTTTCCTCTTCCTTCCCGAATTTTCTACGTTCCTAGAGATGAAGAGCCTAAGTTCATGAGTAGCAAGACGGGATAAAAAATACGCTATGAATACAATAAAGACTCTAGGGACCATGATATACTGTTCTTACGATATCAATGACGATGATCACGATCCATTGGCATTCCTTCTTATATGTACTCACCTTAAATTGTAAACTCCTCCAAGGTGAGATATGACGCTTATGCTATTCTATAACATGACCGGGGGTTTACGACCTTATGTCACCCGACATAAACATGGCCGCCCTTAAGCTTAATGTATGTATATGTATATGTAACTAGGGATGCTAAACTATGGTAATATTGTGATAAGCCATGATATGTCTATGAAATGAATGTTAACGATGACAAGTATATGAATTGCATGGTATGTGTGATAATATGATTCCACCATGCCTAATTGGCCAGACATGTCACCGCTATGGCGGGCTGCTATGATTCCACCGCACTGAGAAAAGGGCGGACATGTCACCACTAGTGGGCTGCATGGGAGGGTTACCCGGACGCGGGTGACGATGTATGATTGATGTGACGATGCTTGCATGTTATGATAATGCATGTGATGTATTTATATATGATGTATGTACATGAAGCCGGTTCCTATGTAAAGAGTGTACAGGTTATACCCTTATCTCATGATTTATGATCCTTCGATTATGTTATTTCACTCCTGCCTTACATACTCAGTACCATGTTCGTACTGACGTCCTTTCTTCGGACACTGTGTTCATGCCCACAGGTAGGCAGGGAGACGGTGCTGATCCCTAGGAGCCAGTAGCTGATTTGTGAGCACTCCATCATCCGGAGGTGCTATTGATTATTCTTTTGGTACATATTTGTATATTTATATTTTGGGCATGACGGGGTCCTGTCCCGTCTATATGTCTAGTATTCCATTAGAGGCTCGTAGATACGCATGTGTGGGTAGTATGGCCCCATGGTCTCCATGTATATGTATGTGTATATGTATATATATATTATTTTGATAGCCGCAGGGCTTTTGTTTATAAAGTTAAGATATTTAAGAAAATAACAGTTTTATATGATTACGAGTATATAATATGAATGATAGCAGATAAGCAGTGATATGAGCGGTGTCCGGTGGTTAGCCCCGGATACCCGTCGCGGCCCGTAGTTCGGGTCGTGATGCGTGGTATCGGCAGCGGGGGCCTCGGGCCTAGGAAAGTGTCTACGAGCCGTGTCTAGTAGAGTCTTGTTTATGGTGTGTTGCGCGCCACGCTAATAAACAGGAGGCTACAGGGCATTTAGGAAAAATGACCATCCTTCTTCATATGAGATCACGCGATAGAGCCGTGTATAAGATATACTCCTCCCTAACGAATGTGCTATGATTTCAGAAATGCCGCCAAAAGTTAAAGCCGCCCAGAAGGGAAAGACTACGACAAAGAGGCTAACGGAAAGAGAGCCGCCTATGAATATAGAGGAAGGGGAATCACATCATGAGGCTTTATCCAATGCCTCCACTACTCCTCCTATCACAGAAGGACAAGAAGGGGTTTCTGTTCCAGCTCCTATTCCTCCAGTTCCTCCACCAGCTGCTTCAGGCCAACAAGTAGCCGAGGCCATTAATTTGTTGACACAGTTGGTTGCCGCCCAGGCACAAAGGCAAAATGCGAGCCCGAGTGATCGTTCAACTAGTACCAGAGCCCGTGACTTCATGAGTCTTAATCCGCCAGAATTCTTTAGGTCCAAACCGGATAAAGACCCGCAAGGCTTTATTGATGAAATGTTGAGAACTGTCACACCCCGATCTTGATCAGGGTGTGATGGGCACCCGACCCTTGCCTAGGGCCGAGCGAACCCTCTGACGCTCACTTTATGCATAATTTTTTTTTTCTAAGTCAGGTACACATAGTAAGGCTCTCTTGTTGCTTTTAAAACAAATAAAGTGTGCACTGTACACAACGCATATCATAATACAAACTAACGTGTTGGCCTATAAAGCCATTGATGGACTGACTTCTGCTACCCACGACTCTGTCTGCAAAGTCTCTAACTGTAATCAGAAACCCTGGCACGTGTGCTATGACTCGGCTACGCTCCAGGCCAAATGGAGCTTTCCAACTTCGCTGGAAGATCTTCTATCCTGGCTTCTATCCGTCTGAGTGTACCTGCGTGGCATGAACGCAGCCCCCGAAGAGGAGGGGTCAGTACGAGCAATGTACTGAGTATGTAAGACATGAACAAGAATAACATAGTAAGAGTCAGAGAGTATATCATGTAAAGAGAGTATTCGTACATACGAGATATATCATGGGGAAGTCGTGTCCGTACATATGGAACATATCACGTGTAAAACAAAGAATCACAGAAAGCAATAATCGTATGGAAACATAGACAAGAAGCATAGGATAAAGGAGTAACTCGTACATGTGAGTGCCACTCGGGCGGAAGCCATGCATGCCTAGCTTTTTCTTTTTCTTTTTTTCGAATACGGTGTTTCTTGTTTTTGTACATAGAAAACGTATACTTTTCGTAAAACGGTACTTTTTGCTTGCAAAGACGTACGCCGAATCCATCGGCTCTCCCACCCCCCTCCCCAACAAGATCCCAAATATATCATAGTATATATATATATATATCACACAAACGAGACGCCGCGTACGGCTCTCCCATATCCCGCGTCCGGCATCCCGCGTCCGGATGATAAGCCGGTGAATCGTGGACACAGTTGCCCTCCCCATTCCCCACATATACAATGCACACATATACATTCATCAATATCAAGTATTATATACATTATCATATAAACAGCATGCATGGGAGCCCAAGAAAAGTCATGTGTCTATCGGAGTGACGTAAGGTCGGTAACCTCCGATTACATTATGGATTGACCGGGATCGCTTTGTCTCACCTTGAAGGAACGAGTATTTTAAGGCGAGACTATCAATGAAAAGCAACATCATGAACAACGTAGAATAGGGTCACAAGACAAGATTTCGTGTACTTTGGAATCTTAGGAAAAATCATTCTCGTCACAGTCATCATACTTTTTCTCATCTCTAGCATCATCATTATCATCATAGAACCATAATCGTTGTCTTAGTCTTTAAGGCTTTCAATATTGTAAAACTTGGTTTTTGGAGAACAATGAAAATTTTGGAAAACATTTGTAAACTTCCTAGAAGGAAAATCATGCCTTGGGATCAATGGTTTAGTTAGAACAACCTATCGTTATAATAACCAAGAACTTTCATTGACTATAATACGGAAATAAGCCTAATGGAACAATAGGAGGGAATTCGGGAATAGTGGGCCCACCTCGGATCAAATGAGGTGGTGTACACGCTTTACGTATAATGCGTTTCGTGACACTACTTATGAGAGTTTTAGGGTAGACGGGTCTTATTCATGCAGGTTCTAGGTGTTTAGACATTTCTTTCAACTATTCATGAACATTCACTTCAATTTACCGAATGAATAGTAACCAATTTCAATCTCGGATTTCTAGGAAAGGAATTGTCCCCGAGGCCCGTATTCAAGCCTATTACATCTAAGACATGCCAAAGGAAGAAGGGTAAGCCTTACATACCTCTTTCCGCTCCTTCGCTACTCCAAATTCATGTTCCAAATCCATCAAAATCTACAAATTGGTCACATTTACCAAATGTTAACTTGAGCATCCAAAAGTGAATTCTTGAAATAACACTTGTCTACCAAAATTTCGGCAGCATTTTCCTTGTAAATGCGCCATCCCCGAGATTCTAACTCGGCCCAATTCAACAACAACAACCCGAGAATGGAACTCGGCCACATTATCAACAATAATTACAACAACTTTTCTAACAATCTTACAACATTCAAAATGACCCAATGCCATCCGAAACCCTCAACTTCAACAAAAGTATTGACCACACATTCCTCTTATTCTAGATTCATAAACCATATCAACAACCATGCATTATTAACATTATTCATACAATTACATAAACCATGCTAGTGTTGCACTAACTTCTTCCATAATCCACCAACAATTACAACTTCATTGCTAACCATTAAATCCACGTTTTGCATCATGAAATCTATCATAACAACAATTGAAATGTCACATAGAACCAATTCACCACATCTACTCAACACAACATATATTCGGCCAAGCCTCTACATGCACGGCTACAACACTACACACATATTTCCATGATTTTTTTATCTTTTTCTATACATTACAACAACAAGCAACATACTACATAAAACTAATTCAATCTTTCCCACACCACAACAAACACACACACCACAACCTCCATATTCATGTTCCTCATGAATTTCACTCCTTTTTGTATACTACAACATGCAAAAATATCCATAACATATAAAGAGAATGAATTCTTACCTCCTTCTTTGATTCTCCAACTTGCTTGAATTTTCAACTTATGAAGTTGTGTTTTCCTTGCTCTACAAATCACTCCACCTTACCAAGAACCCTTTATTGAATTGCTTGGCTAGAAAGAACAAGTTGAAAACTCTCTTCTTCTTCTTCTTCTTCTTTTTTTTTTTTTTCGGTTTTCTTTCTTTTTTTTCAAGGTGGCCGAACATGGCCCCTTGTTCTTTCTTCTTTCTCTCTTCTCTTCCAATTTCATGAACTTGTGGGAATATATATAAGGTCTTATAATTCTTCCCCTCCACTTATCTATATTTATAAATAAGTCCCTCCAAATAAAATATAAACACATGACTCCCTTCTTTCTTCTTTTTCTAGAAATTTCTTCCATTTTCTTGAATTTTCTTTAAATTCCCAAAGATGACTTAATTCCTTTCTTTTTTTTTCTAGAATTTTTCTTAAAATACAAATATGGCCCCTTTCATGAACTTTCATGAAACTCATGTGAAATTCCCATTTTACCCCTCGACTTTTCTCAATATTACCATTTTGTCCCTAACCTTCCACCTTATTTTCACGGCCCATTTTGCGAATTTCTCTTCTTGCCCTTAGCCTTTCTCAATATTTCCACAATACCAATATCCATAAATAACATTCCCAACGACTCCGACACTAAATTTATTTTAGAACATGGTCTTGTCCTTAATTTCTTACCATTATCCCACAACGTCCGAACGTACGAAATACGGGCTATAACATCCTCCCCTCTTAGAACATTCGTCCTCGAATGTTCAACTAACTTTATGGGCGTCATAATACTGCGGGAGGGTTCCTTTTATAGCTACTCTTTCCTTATGCCCGTTCCTTATCCTTTACCTTATTTTCCTCTTCATCGAACTCCTCGGTACCCTTGCTCGATTAATGCCTTTCGTATCGTAACTTCGGTTGCTGGGATTTACATGTCCGCCGATACCATCATACTTGGGATATCCTACACCTTCACATATACATGTATTCAATTACTAATAACTAGCCCACAAATACGTCCAAACGCCGTTCAAACCTATCCTAGTTCTAGGGCTGTGACACACTTCTGTCTCTTTTTGGGACTAATCCACCTCGTCTTACGCGTCCTCTTAAGGTCTCCATCCATCCATATATTCTAGTTTTCCTTAGGTTACTCTTAACTGTTCATTTGTTCCCTGTATCTCAATTTGTAGAACTTTTGGTTTATTTCCCAGGGGTCACCCATCCCGAAATTACTCTCTACCCGAGCACGCTTAACCCCGAGACTTTGGTGGAATTTGGTACCTTAACACCGATATTTTCGCGTCTACTTCCTTGTATACCTTTTATTACCCGATCAAGGGCTAGTCGAAGTCTCACGCCTTCCGAGGCATTTTCGTAACACGTCCTTTTCTTTATAATTACTATTTTGCCCTTTTTCTCTTCTCGATACTTACTTTACTCGCTGTATATGACTATTTTACGCCGCGCCTCACTTAACATAACGGAACAAATATATCCATCCGCCTTATCTCTTTGACTTCCATATCATCCCTCGCCTCTTTTAAAGTGATACGGGCGCTTGCGAAATCAACGGTGAGTATAAGGAATCTTGTTTCCTATGACTTGGCTCTATCGCACGATCTAATGACAGAAAGAAGGTCAATAATTCCAAGATGCCCCCCCTCTTGTTTATAAATGTGGCCGGCTTCACACCCATAAACAGACTCTCTACCCTGGACACGACTTTTGCACAACCCTTGGACCGACCTCGGCTCGATACCACTTTGTCACACCCCGATCTTGATCGGTGTGATGGCACCCGACCCTTGGGGGCGAGCGAACCTCTCGACGCTCACTTTATGCATAATTTTTTTTTTTCTAAGTCGGTACACATAGTAAGGCTCTCTTGTTGCTTTTAAAACAAATAAAAGTGTGCACTGTACACAACGCATATCATAATACAAACTAACGCGTTGGCCTATAAAGCCATTGATGGACTGACTTCTGCTACCCACGACTCTGTCTGCAAAGTCTCTAACTGTAATCAGAAACCCTGGCACGTGTGCTATGACTCGGCTACGCTCCAGGCCAAATGGAGCTTTCCAACTTCGCCGGAAGATCTTCTATCCCGGCTTCTATCCGTCGGAGTGTACTGCGTGGCACGAACGCGACCCCAGAAGAAAGAGGGGTCGACGAGCAATGTACCGAGTATGTAAGACATGAACAATAACAACATAGTAAGAGTCAGAGAGTATATCATGTAAAGAGAGTATTCGTACATACGAGATATATCATGGGAAGTCGTATGCCGTACATATGGAACATATCACGTGTAAAACGAACTTTGTGCGAGCAATAATCGTATGGAAACATAGACGATAGATAGGATAAAGGAGTAACACCGTTGTACATGTGAGTGCCACTCGGGGCGGAAGCCATGCATGCCTAGCTTTTTCTTTTTCTTTTTTTCGAATACGGTGTTTCTTGTTTTTGTACATAGAAAACGTATACTTTTCGAAAAAACGGTACTTTTTGCTTGTCATAAAGATGTGACGCCGAATCCATCGGCTCTCCCACCCCCCTCCCCAACAAAGTATCCCAAATATATCATAGTATATATATATATATATCACACAAACGAGACGCCGCGTGCGGCCCCCATATCCCGCGTCCGGCATCCCGCGTCCGGATGATAAGCCACCGAATCGTGGACACGGTTGCCCTCCCCATTCCCCACATATACAATATACACATATACATTCATCAATATCAAGTATTATATACATTATCATATAAACAAGATGCATGGGAGCCCAAGGAAAGTCATGTGTCTATCGGAGTGACGTAAGGTCGGTAACCTCCGATTACATTATGGATTGACCATGGGATCGCTTTGTCTCACCTTGAAGGAACGAGTATTTTAAGGCGAGACTATCAATGAAAAGCAACATCATGAACAACGTAGAGATATGGGTCACCAAAGACATTCTCGTATTTCGTGTACTTTGGAATCTTAGGAAAACGATCATCATACTTTTTCTCATCTCTAGCATCATCATTATCATCATAGAACCATGATCGTTGTCTTAGTCTCTAAGGCTTTCAATATTGTAAAACTTGGTTTTTTTTTGGAGAACAATGAAAATTTTGGAAAACATTTGTAAACTTCCGGGAAGGAAAATCATGCCTTGGGATCAATGGTTTAGTTAGAACAGCTATCGTTATAATAACCAAGAACTTTCATTGACTATAATACGGAAATAAGCCTAATGGAACAATAGGAGGGAATTCGGGAATAGTGGGCCCACCTCGGATCAAATGAGGTGGTGTACACGCTTTACGTATAATGCGTTTCGTGACACTACTTATGAGAGTTTTAGGGTAGACGGGTCTTATTCATGCAGGTTCTAGGTGTTTAGACATTTCTTTCAACTATTCATGAACATTCACTTCAATTCTACTGAATGAATAGTAACCAATTTCAATCTCGGATTTCTAGGAAAGGAATTGTCCCCGAGGCCCGTATTCAAGCCTATTACATCTAAGACATGCCAAAGGAAGAAGGGGTAAGCCTTACATACCTCTTTCCGCTCCTTCTGCTACTCCAAATTCATGTTCCAAATCCATCAAAATCTACAAATTGGTCACATTTACCAAATGTTAACTTGAGCATCCAAAAGTGAATTCTTGAAATAACACTTGTCTACCAAAATTTCGGCAGCATTTCCCCTGTAAATGCGCCATCCCCGAGATTCTAACTCGGCCCAATTCAACAACAACAACCCGAGAATGGAACTCGGCCACATTATCAACAATAATTACAACAACTTTTCTAACAATCTTACAACATTCAAAATGACCCAATGCCATCCGAAACCCTCAACTTCAACAAAAGTATTGACCACACATTCCTCTTATTCTAGATTCATAAACCATATCAACAACCATGCATTATTAACATTATTCATACAATTACATAAACCATGCTAGTGTTGCACTAACTTCTTCCATAATCCACCAACAATTACAACTTCATTGCTAACCATTAAATCCACGTTTTGCATCATGAAATCTATCATAACAACAATTGAAATGTCACATAGAACCAATTCACCACATCTACTCAACACAACATATATTCGGCCAAGCCTCTACATGCACGGCTACAACACTACACACATATTTCCATGATTTTTTATCTTTTTCTATACATTACAACAACAAGCAACATACTACATAAAACTAATTCAATCTTTCCCACACCACAACAAACACACACGGCCACAACCTCCATATTCATGTTCCTCATGAATTTCACTCCTTTTGTATACTACAACATGCAAAAATATCCATAACATATAAAGAGAATGAATTCTTACCTCCTTCTTTGATTCTCCAACTTGCTTGAATTTTCAACTTATGAAGTTGTGTTTTCCTTGCTCTACAAATCACTCCACCTTACCAAGAACCCTTTATTGAATTGCTTGGCTAGAAAGAACAAGTTGAAAACTCTCTTCTTCTTCTTCTTTCTTTTTCTTTTCGGTTTTTCTTTCTTTTTTTTCAAGGTGGCCGAACATGGCCCCTTGTTCTTTCTTCTTTCTCTCTTCTCTTCCAATTTCATGAACTTGTGGGAATATATATAAGGTCTTATAATTCTTCCCCTCCACTTATCTATATTTATAAATAAGTCCCTCCAAATAAAATATAAACACATGACTCCCTTCTTTCTTCTTTTCTAGAAATTTCTTCCATTTTCTTGAATTTTCTTTAAATTCCCAAAGATGACTTAATTCCTTTCTTTTTTTTTTCTAGAATTTTCTTAAAATACAAATATGGCCCCTTTCATGAACTTTCATGAAACTCATGTGAAATTCCCATTTTACCCCTCGACTTTTCTCAATATTACCATTTTGTCCCTAACCTTCCACCTTATTTTCACGGCCCATTTTGCGAATTTCTCTTCTTGCCCTTAGCCTTTCTCAATATTTCCACAATACCAATATCCATAAATAACATTCCCAACGACTCCGACACTAAATTTATTTTAGAACATGGTCTTGTCCTTAATTTCTTACCATTATCCCACAACGTCCGAACGTACGAAATACGGGCTATAACAAGAACGTTGCGGATTATTCATGCTTCTGAGACCGAGTCAGTAGAGTTGGCATCATATAGACTCCGAGATGTGGCGGTTTTATGGTACAATAATTGGAGAGCATCGAGGCAAGAAAATGCGCCTCCTCCCGTGTGGCAAGAGTTTGTTGATGCTTTCATTCGCCACTACTTACCTCCCGAGGTCCGCCGAGCTAGAGCGGATAGGTTCCTGAATTTAAAGCAAGGGAGTATGAGCGCCCGGGAGTACAGTCTCCAATTTAATTTTTTGGCTAGGTATGCCTCGACAATGGTAGCCGATATGGGCGACAGGGTATACCGATTCGTGAGTGGCTTAGGGCCACATTTGTTTAAAGATCTCTAACGACTTCGCTACAAAGACGGGATGGACATTTCCCGAATTCAAGCTCATGCTCAAAATTTAGAGGGCAACCCCCGCAGAGGGTGATCGTGACAACGATAGAGGGAAGAGCAAACGAAATCTATATATATGATTATGGGGGTGGATCGAGGCAAACTTATTGCAGGCACTCAAGCCGGTCGGTGACAAGTGCACCTCCCCGGTTTACGAGCGGAGATCCGATCGTTCTTACCGTTCAAGGCAGGGCCAGAGTTCGAGGGCTCCAGGTTCTCAGTCCGGGAGAGATTACGGTCAAGGGAGACCACCAGTTCCCGATGCGGTGCGTGCACTCGGGGCCACATGCCGGGGCACGGATGCGTGTTATATTTGTGGGCGGTACAGGCACTTGATGAGAGAGCTCCCTCGAGATATGGCGAGAGGTGGGGCTCGCCCACGGGGTCGGCGGCGTGTTCTTCTTCCGTACGCCCGAAAACGGACTCCCCGGTTTCGGCGAGCCGAGGTAGAGGCCGAGGGGGGCCGGCCTATTTCAGGTGCCACGCGGCCCGTTTATATGCCTTGGCCGGACGGCGGGATCTCGAGTCGTCCCCGGATACGTGGTTACGGGTATATTGTACGTATTCTTCTATGATGTGTATGCATTGATAGACCCCGGTCCACGCTGTCTTATATTACTCCATATGTTGCTAATCGTATTGGGGTGGGCTTGAAATTTTTAAACCTTTTGAGGTATCTACTATTGGTGATCCCGTGATAACGAAACAAGTGTATAAAGATTGTATAGTTGTGTTATGCGATCGCCAAACCAAGGTCCAATTTAGTTGAGCTTGAAATGTTAGACTTTGATGTAATCATGGGTATGGATTGGTTGGCCTCATGCTATGCTAATGTTGATTGCCGAATGAAATCGATCCGATTCCAATTTCCGAGAGCCCGTGCTAGAATGGAAAGGTAATACGGAAACTCCGAGAGGTAGGTTTATTTCCTACCTTAAGGCAAGAAAAATGATAGCTAAAGGCTATATCTATCATCTAGTCCGAGTTCATGACATGGAAGCAAAGTCCCCAACTCTCCAATCTGTTCCGGTGGTAAACGAGTTTCCGGATGTATTCCCAGATGAACTCCCAGGTCTTCCCCCAGAAAGGGACATTGAGTTCGCCATTGATGTGTTGCCGGATACTGAACCTATTTCTATTCCTCATTATCGAATGGCACCGGCGAATTGAAGGAATTAAAGGCACGGTTGAAAGATACGCTCGAGAAGGGATTTATCGGGCCCGGTTCATCTCCGAGAGCACCGGTTTATTCGTAAGAAAGAAAGATGGCTCCCTACGAATGTGTATTGATTACGACGGTGAACAAAGTGACGATAAAGAATAAGTATCCACTTCCGAGGATTGACGATTTATTTGACCGAGTACCGGGGTGCCAAGTGATTTTCTAAGATAGATTTGCGATCGGGTTATCATCAAGTGAGGGTTAAAGAGGAAGATATCCCCAAAACATCTTTCAGAACGAGATATGGTCATTATGAATTCCGGGTGATGTCGTTCGGGCTAACTAACGCGCGGCGTGTTCATGAACCTAATGAATAATGTATTCAGGCCTCTCTTAGACCTATTTGTGATAGTATTCATTGATGATATTTTGGTGTATTCTCGCACGGAATCGGAACATGCGGATCATCTGCGCATTGTTCTTGGCATTCTTCGAGCTCGGGAATTGTATGCGAAATTTTCAAAGTGTGAGTTCTGGTTAAGCTCTGTGACATTCTTGGGCCACGTGATTTCAAATGATGGTATTAGAGTGGACACTCAGAAGATTGAAGCAGTGAAGACGTGGCCGAGGCCTACGACACCTACAGAAGTTCGCAATTTTCTGGGATTGGCAGGTTATTATAGAAGATTCGTAGAGCGCTTTTCGTCTATTTCAGCCAGTTGACGAAGCTAACCCGGAAATCGATGGTTTCGGTGGAATGACGCTTGTGAGCGTAGCTTCCAGGGGTAATTAAAAGACATTAACCTCGGCTCCGGTCTTAACACTTCCGGAAAGGTAGGATGGCTATGTTGTGTATTGTGATGCTTCCGGTGTGGGGCTGGGATGTGTATTAATGCAGCATGGGAAGGTCATTTCTTATGCTTCAAGACAGCTGGGGAAACATGAAAAGAACTACCCAACTCATGACCTCGAATTGGCCGCAGTCATTCTTGCATTGAAAATGTGGAGACATTACTTGTATGGCGTACATGTCGATATCTATACAGATCATAAGAGTGTTCAATATATTTTCAAACAGAAGGAGTTGGATGCGCGCAGGCGGTGGTTAGAATTATTGAAGGATTATGATGTTAATATTTTATACCACCCGGAAAAGCTAATGTAGTCGCCGACGCACTTAGTCGCCGATCAATGGGCAGCTCATGTGAAGTTCCCCCAGGGAAGAAAGAGCTAATTCATGAACTCCACCAGTTGGCGAATCTTGGAGTGCGTATAATCGACTCAGGTGATGTAGGAATTAGCGTTAGTAATCCGAAAGGACGCGAAATAAAAGAGCGTCAATGCGAGGATTCCAAATTGGAATATTATAAAGGTGTGAAATTCCCAAAAAGGAGGGTCACCATTTGAAGTCTCGGCGAGATGGGGTTCTCGGGTACCGAGAATAGACTATGTGTCCCGAATGTGGGAACCTACGCCGCCGAATTTTAGAGGAAGCTCACTACTCGCGGTATTCTATTCATCCTGGAACAACGAAGATGTACCATGATCTTAAATCGATGTATTGGTGGGACGGCATGAAAAGAGACATAGCAGAATTTGTGGCCAAATGTCCAAATTGCCGGCAAGTAAAGGTAGAACACCGAAGCGGGGGATTACGCAAGCGATGGAAATTCCTACATGGAAATGGGAAGTGATCAATATGGATTTCGTTGTAGGACTACCTCGTTCCCGAAGTAAGTATGATTCTGTGTGGGTGATCGTGGATAGATTGACAAAGGCAGCTCATTTTCTCCCAGTCAGAACTACGTATGCGGCGGAGGATTATGCAAGGTTATATCTTAAGGAGATTGTGAGGCTTCACGGTATTCCAATATCTATCATTACAGACAGAGGAGCACAATTTACAGCCAAGTTCTAGAAATCCTTCCAAGAGGGTCTAGGCACTCAAGTGAAGTTCGGGCACGGCATTCCATCGTTCATGTATACAAACCGTGCACTATACGACCTTGGAAGATATGTTAAGGGCATGTGTTTTAGATTTTGTGGTAGTTGGGATGACCACTTACCCTTAATCGAATTTTCCTATAACAACGATTTATCATTCCGGTATTCAAATGGCTCGTTAAGCTCGTGTATGGAAGAAAATGTAGATCTCCGATTGGATGGTTTGACGTCGAAGTACAATTGATAGGCCCGAATTAGTTCAACAAGCGGTGGAAAAAGTCAAAATGATCCGAGATCTATTATTGACCCCAAAGTCGCCAAAAGTCTTATGCGGACAACCGCCGCGGATCTAGAATTTCCAGTCAATGATTGGGTATTCTTGAAAGTGTCAAATGAAAGGAGTGATGAGATTTGGCAAAAGGGAAAATTGAGTCCGCGATATATCGCCTTACCAAATCATCCGTAAGGTGGGTCAAGTAGCATATAGTTAGACTTGCCTATAATTAGTTCATCCGGTATTCCATGTCTCGATACTCACAAACGTGTTGGGGATCCTACAAAGATCGTGCCCGTCAATGATGTCCAAATCACGGAAAGAGGTCCCTATTGCCATATTAGATAGGCAAGTACGAAGGCTTCGGAATAAAGAAGTAGCCAGTCAAGGTCTGTGGCGGAATAACAACCGAGAAGAAACGACTTGGGAAGCGGAAGAAAAGATGAAATCCACCTATCCGCACTTATTTCAACCCCCAGAGGAGATATATGATGAAACATCGGGATGATAAGGTATATATATGCTTTACTTTTATGTATATGGGTCGTGTGTGGCCAATCTATATTGTTATTGTGTTGTAGCCCAGTGAGGCAACGATATTATGGGCTGTTGTGACGGATTGGTATCGCCATATTACGGGGGAAACTGCGGCGAAATTTTTGTAGAATCCTCGATGACTTAACATTCGAGGACGAATGTTCAAAAAAGGGGGGAAGAATGTCACACCTCGGAAATTTCCCCTTAGTATATAAGTATGTAGACTCGCGAAGGACATGACGTATGCGAGGTGGGATAAGCAAGAAGTAGAAATTAACGGTCTAACCAAGATATCCAAAGGCATCCGAGTTGGAGCAAGAAAGTCGTTAAGGGAAACGAGTTATAAGTTAGTGTATTGGACGCAAACTATGAGTATGGGGGTTAGGGATACCTTAAGGATGTTGTGGGGAAGAGTTACGATGTCCCCTAGATTAATAACGAAGTGATAAACAAGTGCCAAGAAGGGTTCATAAGGATTGGAGATCAAACGAAATCTCCGGTGGAGCCGTGAGTTCCACGGCCATGTTCCACGAGAAGACAATGCTCCACGACCCGTGGATGTGTCCGTGGAACAGCCATGCCATTGGCTGGCTGGTGTGTGAACCACGACCGGTTCCACGGCCAACAAAGGGTTCCACGGACCGTGAAGCTGTCCGTGGAAGTCCGCTTAACCTCTCATCTTTAAATGTTAAGTCCACTTCATTTTATTCATTTCCAACCACGACTTCAACCTCTCCACACCTCTAGAAACTTCTAAACATTTCTTCCCCAAGAAAACTAAGTGGATCAAGGATCTTTCAAGAGAATCAAGCTTAAGGAACTCCATTAAAGCTACCAAAGTCAAGGAATTCATAGAGAGAAGAAATAGGGTTTTGTGCTAGAAGTGTATCATCATTCAGGATTATTCCTCTAGCATTTGAGGTAAGTTTCATGAACTTTAGATGTTGATTGAAGTATTATTAAGATGAAACACTTAGATTATGAAAGAGTAAAGAAAATGGGTCATAAATGGGGGAATAATGTCATTATTGAATAGTAGTTGCGATGAATCACGAAAATGATTATGTGGAGATTGTGAATGTGTTATAAATGATATTTGAGCATGGAATAAGTATTACAAGTGAATGAATGTGATAATAAACCTTAGTCATGAATATGAAGAAGTTAAGTGAGCATCATGAAATGCGAATCATGGGAATGAGTGACTATTAGCGATATTGTGATGGTTGTTATGAGTGTTGGGAGTTGATATGAAATATGAGCTAAAGTAGTATAAACAAAGGAAACGCTGCCCAATTTTCTTTAGCCTTAAGAGGCATGGTTTTGTAATTGCCTAACTAATGACGATACGGATTCTCTTGAAGGTAGAAAGGACGTTAAAGGAGGACGAGCAAGTTGTAAAGAAATTAAACGACAAAGGTATGTGAGGCATTACCCCTCCTTCTAAGGCATGAATCTTATGTATGATTTTCCTCTTCCTTCCCAAATTTTCTACGTTCCTAGAGATGAAGAGCCTAAGTTCATGAGTAGCAAGACGAGATAAGAAATACGCTATGAATACAATAGACTCTAGGGACCACGATATACTGTTCTTACGATATCAATGACGATGATCACGATCCATTGGCATTCCTTCTTATATATACTCACCTTAAATTGTAAACTCCTCCAAGGTGAGATATGACGCTTATGCTATTCTATAACATGACCGGGGTTTACGACCTTATGTCACCCCGACATAAACATGGCCGCCCTTAAGCTTAATGTATGTATATGTATATGTAACTAGGGATGCTAAACTATGGTAATATTGTGATAAGCCACGATATGTCTATGAAATGAATGTTAACGATGACAAGTATATGAATTGCATGGTATGTGTGATAATATGATTCACCTCAATTTCCATGTCACCGCTACGGCGGTTATTCCACCGCACCGAGAAAATCCATATGTCACCACTAGTGGGCTGCATGGGAGGGTTACCCGGACGCGGGTGACGATGTGATGATGTGACGATGCTTGCATGTTATGATAATGCATGTGATGTATTTATATATGATGTATGTACATGAACCCGGTTCTTATGTAAAGAGTGTACAGGTTATACCCTTATCTCATGATTTATGATCCTCCGATTATGTTATTTCACTCCATTACATGACCCATCATGTTCGTACCGCGTCCTTTCTTCGGACAATGTTCATGCCCACGAGTGAGGCTCAGTCTTTGAAATCCTTCAAGCCGATGGGCGGTAGAGCACTCCATCATCGGGGTGCTATTGATTATTCTTTTGGTACATATTTGTATATTCATATTTTGGGCATGAGGAACAAGTCTATATGTCTAGTATTCCATTGTGAGGCTCGTAGATACGCATGTGTGGGTAGTATGGTCCCATGGTCTCCATGTATATGTATGTGTATATGTATATATATATTATTTTGATAGCACGCAAAGTTTTGTTTATAAAGTTAAGATATTTAAGAAAATAATGTTTTATATGATTATCGAGTATATAATATGAATGATAGCAAGATATAGACAATAGATATGAGTGGTGTCCCATTAGCCCCGGATACCCGTCGCGGCCCGTAGTTCGGGTCGTGACAGCTTCCTTTGTTTATACTACTTTCTGCCATATTCCATCTCAACTCCCGACATTCATAATAATCATCACAATATGATTAACAACAATCATCATTCATTCATATGATTCGCATTTCATAATTCACCTCAATTTCCCATAATCATGACTAAAAATCCATCGTCGTATTCTTTCGTATCCAACACTCATTTCATGTCTATAGGTCATTTATAACACATTTATATCATCAACATTCGTTTCCATGACTCGAGCCAACTACTAACCAATAATGACATTATTCATCCATTGATGACTCACTTGTTACGCACTTCTACAATTCAAGAGTCTCGACTTATAAATACTTCAAATAGCATGTAAAGGTCATGAAACTTACCTTAAATAATAGAGGAACAAGCTTGGAGTGGTGATTCACCCTTAGCACCAAAACCCTGGTTTATCTCTCTTGGGATTTCTTGATGTGGATGACTTTTAATGGGTTTCCTTCACTTGACCCTCTTGATTTCTTGTTGTTGATCCTTGATTTCTATGGATTTCTCATGGATGAAATGTTTGGAACTCTCTAGAGATTTCTTGAAGTTTTTGAGGTGAAGTATGGAAATGAAATGAGAATGAAAAGGGTCCCTTATATTAATCACAAAAGCTGATTTTTAATGAACAATTGCGTATACGGGTGCCCAGCTCGTAAACCACGGTTTACGGACCGTATACTAGTTTGGTCCGTCCTCCATGCAGGTATTTAAGCTTAAGAAAAACAGAAAGTTTGAGATTTTTGATAGGACGATCGCACTATACGGTCAATAAATCACTTTACTAGTATCTGCACTATACGACCACCACCGGCCGGGAAATCTTCGCAACTTATTATTTCCACAAAAATTCACGATTGGCCATTCCCAACTTAACCCACATCATATACTCGAAGCTCTTCATCGTTCTACTCGTCACTCAAGCACGGAAAAATTTTTCGAGGTGTCACATCTTACCCCCCTTTTGGAACATTCGTCCTCGAATGTTGACACTCGGGGATTCTAGAAAAATTTTTGCCGAGTTTCCTTTTGCATAATATGGTGATACCATCACCACAACAACCCATAATATCATTGCCTTGTACGGGCTACCACACAATAGCAATATAGATTGGCCACACACGACCCACATACATAAAAGTAAAGCGTACATACCTCATTATCTCGTCGTCTCATCATAAGCTTCTTCGGGGGCTGAAATAAGTGCGGATATGTATATATCATTCTTTCTTCTGCGCTTCCCATCATCTCTTCTCTCGATTGCCGTTTCGCCATAAGACTTTGACTGATGCTATTTCCTTTATTTCGAAGCCTTATATATATATATATATAATATATATATATATATATGCACTTCTTCATAGGCTAGCTTTTCGTAATCCGAACATCATCATATATATATATATATTTATGGGATCTCCAATACATTATATATATATATATATGAAATATTGGTGAACTAATTCAAACTCTGTAGGCAAGTCTAATTCATATGCTACTTGACCCACCTTGCGGATGATTTTGTAAGGTCCAACATACCGAGGACTCAACTTTCCTTTCTTACCAAACCTCATCACCCCCGTTTCATTGGTGATACCTTCAAGAACACCCAATCATCAACTCGAAATTTTAAATCTCGCATTCACACATCCGCATAAGACTTTTGGCTACTTTGAGTTACATCAATAACCGATCTCGGATCATTTTGACTTTTTCTACATTCCGAATCAGCTCGGGGCCTATTAATTGTACTCTCCGACATCAAACCATCCAATCGGAGATCTACACTTCCTTTCGTACAAAGCTTCGTACGGAGCCATTTGGATACTAGAATGATAACTATTATTGTAGGCAAATTCTATTAGGGGTAAGTGGTCATCCCAACTACCACCAAAATCTAAAACACATGCCCTTAGCATATCCTCCAAGGTCTGAATAGTACGCTCGGCTTGTCCGTCGATCCGTGATGAAATTTCGTGTAAGCCTTACTTGAGTACCTAGGCCCTCTTGAAAGGATTTCTAGAACTTGGTGTGAACCGTGCTCCTCTATCCGAAATAATAGATATCGGAATCCATGAAGTCGCACAATTTCCTTGAGATACGATCACCATAGTCTTCATTCTCCAGTCGTGGTCTACGGCGAGAGAAAATGAGGCGCAACTTTGTCAATCTATCCACGATCACCCATATAGAATCATACTTGCCTCGGGAACGGGAAATCCTACAATGAAATCCATATTGATCACTTCCCATTTCCATGTAGGAATTTCCATTGCTTGTAATAACCCTCACGGCTTCGATGTTCTATCTTCATGAAAGACAATTCGGGCATTTGGCCACAAACTTCTCGCTATGTCTCTTTTCATGCCATCCCACCAATACATCGATTTAAGATTATGATACATTTTTGTCGCTTCGGGGTGGATGGAATACCGGGAGATATGAGCTTTTCTAGCAATTTGGCGACGAGGAATTCGCACATCCGGACACATAAAATTCATACAAGAGAACCCTATCTTCGAAACTTCAAATGGTGACCTTTCTTTTGGAAATTTCACACCTTTATAATACTCTAATTTGGGATCCTCGTATTGTCGCTCTTTTATTTCTGAATCCAATTGGATGAAATGGGATTATTGATTCTAACTCTGCATTGTTTGGGATCACTTATTCGCACTTTGGTTAGCTAAGTTGATGGAGCTCATGAACCATTTCTTTCTTTTTCTGGAGGAACTTCACATGAACTACCCATTGGTCGGCGGCTAAGTGCATCGGCTATTACATTAGCTTTTTCCGGTGGTACAAATATCAACATCATAGTCTTGAATAATTCTAACCACCGCCTGTCAAAGCGTTCAACTCCTTTTGTTTAAAGATATATTGAAGAATGCGTTAAGTATAGATATCCACATGCACACCATACAAGTAATGTCTCCACATTTTCAATGCATGAATAATGACTCCAATTCTAGATCATGAGTTGGGTAATTCTTTTCATGCTTTCGCAGCTGCCTCGAGGCATAAGCAATGGCTCTTCCGTGCTGCATTAACACACATCCTAGCCCGACACCGGAAGCATCACAATATATAACATAGCCATCCGGCCCTTAGGAAGTGTTAAAATTATTGTTGGTGGTCTCATCTTTCAACTCTTGGAAGCTACGCTCACGGGCGTCATTCCATGAAATTTTACTGACTTACCTTAGCTTTGTCGATTCTAGGGCTGAGATAGATGAAAAGCCCTCTTTCAAATCTTCTATAATAACTGCCAATCCCGTGAAACTACGAACTTCCGTAGGCGTCGTAGGCCTTGGCCAAGTCTTCACGAAACTTCTATTTTCGAGTATCAACTCTAATGCCATCATCCGAAATCACATGGCCCAAGAATGTCACGAAATTTAGCCAAAACTCGCACTTTGAAAATTTAGCATACAACTCCCGAGTTCGGAGAATTCCAAGAACAATTCGCAAGTGGTCACGTATTCCGATTAGTGCGAGAGTACACCGAATATCATCAATGAAGACTATCACAAAAACGGATCCAAGAGGGCTCGAATACATTATTCATTAAATTCATAAACACCGCCGGAGCATTAGTCGGCCCGAACGACATCACTCGGAATTCATAATGGCCATATCTTGTTCTAAAGGTTGTCTTGGGAATATCTTCTTCTCGACTCTTGTTGATGATAACCCGACCTCGGATCTATTTTTGAAAACCACTTGGCACCCCGAAGTGATCAAATAAATCATCTATTCTTGGGAGAGGATACTGTTCTTTATCGTCACTTATTCAACGCCTATAATCAATGCACATTCGCGAGGGAGCCATCTTTCTTTCTCACAAATAAGACCGGTGCTCCCCACGGTGAAGAAGCTGGGTCTAATGAACCCCTTTTCAGCAAATCTTTCAAGACGAGTGCCTTTAACTCTTTTTAATTACTGCCTTGAGCCATTCGATAAGGAGGAATAGAGATAGGCTCGGTATCTGGCAACACATCAATGGCGAAGTCAATCTCCCTTTCTGGAGGAAGGCCTGGAGGCTCATCTGGAAATACATCCGGAAACTCACTTACTACCGGAATAGGCTTGGAAAGTAGGAGACTGCTTCCGTATCATGAACTCGAACTAAATGATAAATATAGCCCTTAGCTATCATCTTCCTTGCCTTGAGGTAGGAAATAAACCTACCCCTCAGAGTTGCCGTGTTACCTTTCCATTCGAGCACGGGCTCTCCCGGAAATTGAAATCGAACTAATTTCAGTCGGCAATCAACATTGGCATAGCGGGAGGCCAACCAATCCATACCCATTATAACATCAAAGTCTAGCATCTCTAGCTCAACTAAATCAACTTTGGTCTGACGATCACATATCACAATTATACAATCTTTATATACTTGCTTAGCTATCACGGGATCACCAACCGGAGTGGATACCTCAAAAGGTTTGATCGGCTCGGGTTTCACCCCAATACGATTTGCAATATATGGAGTAATATATGATAACGTAGATCCCGGATCTATCAATGCATACACATCATAAGAGAACACAGCCAATGTACCTGTGACCACATATGGGGAGGACTCAAGATCTTGCCGTCCGGCTAATGCATATAAGCGGTCTTGTGTGGCACACAAGTAGATACTCCCCCTCGGCCTCTACCTCGGCCGTGGGGTCTGAGAAGTCCGCCCTGTAGGATGTACTGAAGAAGATCCTGCTAATGATCCTGTGGGCTGGGCCCTAGCTCTGCCACTCGTCGACGGGCAATCTCTCATCATGTGCCCTACCTGGCCGCAAGTATAACAAGCGTCTGAACCCCGGCGGCATGTCCCGAGATGTAATCTACCGCATCGACCGCATCGCGGTACTCGGAGGTCTCCTCGACCGTGATCACTCCCGAATTGTGGACACAGGGGCCCTTGAACTCGGCCGTCCCGATCGGAAAGAGCGATCAAATCTTACGTCCGCATCTTGGGGAGGTGCACTAGTCGGCGGCGACTCGAGTGCCTAGAAAATGTCTGCCTCGATCCCCCTCTATAATCACGGCCTGTGCCCATAGATCTAGCTCTTTTGCTCGGCCCTCTATCAACATCACCTTCACTTCTTTGTGGAGGTTGTTGCCCTTCAAGATTTTGGGCATGAGCTTGAATTCGGGAAATGTCCATCCCGTCTTGTAATGAAGCCGTTAGGCAATCTTTGAATAAATGTGGCCCTAAGCCACTCACAAATCTATACACCCGGTCACCCATGTCGGCCACCATCGTCGGGGCATACCTAGCCAAGGAATTAAATTGAAGGCTATACTCTCGGGCGCTCATATTACTTTGCTTCAAATTCAAAAATCTATCCGCTCTAGCTCGGCGGACCTCGGGTGGCAAGTAATGGCGAATGAAGGCATCAACGAACTCTTGCCACACGGGAGGAGGCGCATTTTCTTGCCTTGATGCTATCCAATTGTTGTAACATAAAAAAGTGCCACATCTCGGAGTCTATATGATGCTAACTCCACTGACTCAGTCTCGGAAGCATGAATAATCCGCAACGTTCTTAACACCTCATCAACGAAGCCCTGTGGGTCTTCATCCGGCTTTGACCCAAAGAATTCCGGAGGATTTAGGCTCATAAAATCGCGGGCTCTAGTACTAGCTGAACGATCACTCGGGCCCGTATTTTGCCGTTGTGCCTGAGCGGCAACCAACTGCGTCAATAAATTAATAGCTTCGGTCACTTGTTGACCCGAAGTAGCCGGTGGAGGAACTGGAATAGGAGCCCCTTCTGTACTAGGAGGAGTAGTGGAGGCATCGGATAAGGCCTCATGATGTGACTCTCCTTCATCAACATTCATAGGCGGCTCTCTTTCTGCCCGCCTCTTTGTCGTAGTCTTGCCCTTCTGGGCGGCTTTAGCTTTTGGCGGCATTTCTGAAATCACAACATACTCATTAGGGAGGATTAAATCTTATACTCGGCTCTATCGCACGATTTCATATGAAGAAAGATGGTCATTTTTCCTAAATGCTCGTAGCCTCCTGTTTATTAGCGTGGCGCGCAACACACCATAAACAAGACTCTACTAGACACGGCTCGTAGACACTTCCTAGGGCCCGAAGTGAAGCTTACGATACCACTTCGTCACGACCCGAGCTACGGGCATGACGGGTATCCGGGGCTAACCACCGAACACCACTCACTTACACGCTTATCTCGCTATTATTCACACTATATGCTCATAATCATGTAAAACTGGAATCTTCTGAAATACATTTGCTTTTATAAACATAAGCCCTTCGGCTATCCAAAATAATATATACATACATATACATAAAAGCCATGGGACCAGACTATCCACACTGCGTATCTAGGAGCCTCTACTGGAATACTAGACATCTGGACGGGACAGGACCCCGTCATGCCCAAAAACATGAATATACAGATATATATATATACCAAAAGAGAAATCTGTGGCACTTAGAATATGGAGTGCTCTCAAATCAGCCAAAGCTCCTATGAGTGCGGGACACCTCCTTTCTACTCGTGGGCATGAACACAAGGTGTCGAAGAAAGGACGTCGGTACGAATATTGTCCGAGTATGTGAAGCATAAACAATAATGAAGCATCAATAAGCGAGGAGGCATAAAACAAGGAGCAATCAGGAATCGATCGAATCATAAGGATGATCATATATATATGCTTGACTTACTTTCGTACTCATCATCATATCATATATACATAATCGCCAATAACTGCCCGACCATGTAGGTGCGGTGTAATAATCAATATCATTAGCATCATCAATAGCTTCCGGCATCTAGCGTCCGGGATATTATCTCATGCCGCCCACTAGTGGTGTCTTCCCATGCCATTTGGCCATGGTGTGTATAGCTGCCCGCCTTGGCGGTGGCCACAGCCCACACATATAGGCGCGGTGTGATATCATCATATGCTCATTACATCATGCTTATCATAACATGCTTATCATAGTATGCTTATCATAACTCATCATGGTATGCTTGACATCATATACGTATTACAATACATGCGTAGGGACTCTTAGCTATTCATACTTTATCGGGGTGACGTAAGGTCGTGGACCCCGATGTCATTATGAGCATTCTTACGTATTCGCCTCACCTTGAAGGAACAAGCATAAGGTGAGTGTGCACAATGATCAATATCATTAAATTACATATATTACATCATTAGCTTCTTAGGAGCATCATATCATAGGCTATAGCATTTCTAGACTTTAGCTTGCTATCATCATTTTCGTATTCATCTTATATTTCTTATCTCGTATAGCTATTCATGAGAGAGGACTCTTAACTTTCTTGGAGATGGAACATTCATAGTAAAAGAGGAAATTCATGCCATAGGACTCATGCCTTAGAAGGAAAGGGATTAGCCTCGCATACCTTTGTCGCTTAGCTACTCTATCGCTTGTTCGTTCTCCTTAATGCGCTTGTCTATACCTTCAATGGAATTCATATCGACATTAGCTATGTCATCGTAAAAACATACTTACTAAAGCTATAGAAATTTGGGCAACGCTTCCTTTGTTTATACTACTTTCCGCCATATTCCATCTCAACTCCCAACATTCATAATAATCATCACAATATGATTAACAACAATCATCATTCATTCATATGATTCGCATTTCATAATTCACCTCAATTTCCCATAATCATGACTAAAAATCCATCGTCGTATTCTTTCGTATCCAACACTCATTTCATGTCTATAGGTCATTTATAACACATTTATATCATCAACATATTCGTTTCCATGACTCGAGCCAACTACTAACCAATAATGACATTATTCATCCATTGATGACTCACTTGTTATGCACTTCTACAATTCATGAGTCTCGACTTATAAATACTTCAAATAGCATGTAAAGGTCATGAAACTTACCTTAAATAATAGAGGAACAAGCTTGGAGTGGTGATTCACCCTTAGCACCAAAACCCTAGTTTATCTCTCTTGGGATTTCTTGATGTGGATGACTTTTAATGGGTTTCCTTCACTTGACCCTCTTGATTTCTTGTTGTTGATCCTTGATTTCTATGGATTTCTCATGGATGAAATGTTTGGAACTCTCTAGAGATTTCTTGAAGTGTGGAGGTGAAGTATGGAAATGAAATGAGAATGAAAAGGGTCCCTTATATTAATCACAAAAGTTGATTTTTAATGAACAGTCGTCGGCTGTACAGTGGTCGTAAACCACGGTTTACGGACCGTATACTAGTTTACGGTCCGTCCTCCATGCACGTATTTAAGCTTAAGAAAAACAGAAAGTTTGAGATTTTTGACTGCTTGAGGACGATCGCACTATACGGTCCCCCACTTTACTTGCCGTATTGTGCACTATACGACCACTGGCTGGGAAATCTTCGCAACTTATTATTTCCACAAAATTCACGATTGGCCATTCCCAACTTAACAACACTTCATATACTCAAGCTCTTCATCGTTCTACTCGTCACTCAAGCACGAAAAAATTTTCGAGGTGTCACACACACTTAACTCAATGCATACGACGACCAAGAATCCGATCGGTCGATATCACACATACCGTTTCTCTTACCAAGAATCCGGCGGTCAATATCACATCTATACCGCGGCCAAGAATTCAGCGGTCAACATCACCGACCGCGGTCAAGAATCCGGCGAGCGGCATCACATAGTGCGCACGATCACACAACGGCCGGGACTCGGCGAAAGACATACAACAAAATGCACAAGCTAGTTAATCGTGGGAAACCATATGCAATGCAAAACATTTACACGGACCCGAATAGGATAATCAAAACAAGCTATTTCAAAACCGAATCAATAGTCAAATTAGGTTTTCTTCCGAATATCACTACTTTGAACATATCAAACCAAACTTCGAAAATCATAGTCACGTACCAAAATCATATGTATAAAAATCCTCATTCCGAACTCAACGGATCAATAAGTAATCATACTCGGGGGTCGAAAAGGTAGTCGTGTTAAGTTCTTTCAAAAAGTCGTTAGCATTATACAAAGGAAAGTCACGGGACCCACGGATTTTCGATCCAATCCGGACCCGCCTATGAAAATATATATCATTACTCGTCATGAAATCATTTGTAAGATATCAAAGCGATCCGAGCCCTTTCTTGAAAGTTACGGGCGTTCGTAGTTTCGGACTCGTTTAGGAACAAAATTCTTTTGAAAACAAACTTTTATGCAACTTTAGAAATTTTGTCATACAAAAGACATAAGGGCCATATTCGGACACATAAGAAATAGTGTAAACGACTCCATTTGAAAGTCGGGACAAAAGTCATATCAAACATCTTTCGGACGTCACCCGGAAACATATCGAACGTAATAAATATATCAAAGGACCATAGTTATACGTCAAACCAATCCGAGTCCGCCTCGGAAAGTTACGAACGTTACTCACTTTTAGGACTTTCTACTAACAAATCAAAGCCATCCGGTTATTTTGGCTATGAAAGTTAGTACATTTTTAAACATAAGATCCTTTGAACAAACCGTATACATAGCATTTCAAATCTCAATCGTATCAAAGACATATGGTCCATAGCTTGACCACATTAAGGATGCCAACATCAAGAAGTAAATACGAATCATAAACATGTTCGGATTTTAAGAATGGAACTACCCCCATCATAACATATCATAACTTAGCCATATCTAAGACATGCCATATATAAGGGAAAGGTAAGCTTTACATACCTTGATTGCTTCCTAAGCTATATCCAAACTCAAGTCTCGGCTTCTCTCAAAATCTACAACACGTCATTAGACACCAAACATTAGTCATAGGCACCTGGAATCCCATTTTAAGTTCGCACTTTATTTACGAAATTTGGGCAGCATTTCCCTTTAAAAACTTCAACACCTTGAAAGTCAACTCGGCCTTATCCATCAACAATACCAACAACCACATCAACAATATCCATAAGCAATTCCAAACGCATTCGATTAATAATTCCTTTCTACACAATTCGGCAACATTTCATGCCATATTCAATTCAATCTTCATACATTCAAACTAATGTCAACGATCGATATTTAAATACCAACCCAAAACCATTCAAATACGATTCAAGAACATTTCCAACAATCCGCCCATATTTCAAACAATCCCTTAATGCTCTTCACCAAACTCAAATTTCCATAAGAACAACAACAATACATTTTCTTCCTTCCAAATTCATAAACTACCCAATAATCCACATATTCACAACATTAACCTTAACAATACAAGAAACTACCACTAAATTCACATTATCTTCAAAACAGCCCATAAACGTTCTCTACTTCACACTTAGACCATTAAATCATCGTTTTCATTCCATAGAATCCATACAACAACAACCAACACATACTAAATAAAATTAGTTCATCATTTCTACACCACCCTATATATATACACGGCCACAACCCCAACACCGTATTTTTCATAAAATTCATTCACTTCTACATTTCACAACATGCAATCATCCATAAAACACATAAAAAAGAAGATTAAATCTCACCTTTTCCCTTCAACTTCTCTATACGGCTAGACTTGCTCATAACCACAACGAACAATTTTCTTGCTCTTCAACTATACCATGTTGATTAGAACCCTCCAATTAGTAGGAAACCTAGAAGCAAATATTTTTCCATGATCAATTTTTGACCTTCAATTTTTTTCCTCCTTGGCGTCCCCTTTTTCTTTTTTTCTTTCGTTCATATTTCTTGAAAGTTCTAGGAGATGAAATGGTGAAGATGACTAAATTGTCATCTTATATCACCATATATAATCAATACAAGTGGCCTATGGCCCACAAGTCATGTGCGGGTCCACATGGTCTTTTTTTTCATGAATTTAAATTTCCAAAACTTCACTTTTGGCCCCAAATTTTCATGAAATGTCTAACTTTTCATAATTCACTTTTGACCCCAAATTTTCCTTATTCCAATTTTACCCTTAACATTCCATCCCAATAAAAGATGAATATGCAACTTATGCACTTTTAACAAAATTGGAAGAAAATATACCCTTGTCCTTAACTTGTCGCAACCAACTTAGAATATTCCAACGTACAAAGTACGAGGTATAACATAAAGTACTAGTTTGGAATTGAATTCTTAAGTGCCTATAGCTAATATTTGGTATCAATGATGTTGTTGTGGATCTTGGGAAGCCCGAACTTAGGTTTGGATTAGCTTTGAGAACGATCGTATGTAAAGCCTAACCTTTCTTTCTTTTGGCATGTCCTTTGTAAGTAGGCTATGATACGAAATCGGGGTAACTCCATTCTTCCTGAAATATAGCTGTCTATGATTCTTATTCACCTCTTAATGTCGGCATTCTTAAAGTAGTAGAATTATGGTCTTTATGTCTTTGGTATGATTGGATTTCAAATGTTAAGTAAAGATTTTGTTCTTAAAGGATCTTATGTCTAATAATGGCCGTAACTTTCGTAGATCGGAGATCCGGATCACATATACGTTCGTAGAAGATTCTATAGCTATCTTTCTAACTTTCATAGGCGGGCTCGGATTGGTTTGATACTTGTCCGTGGTCCCAGTAGACTTTCCTTTGTATAGTTCTATACTTTTTTGAAAAGAACTTGCGTGACTATCGTCTTAACCTCGAGTGTTGATTACTTATTTATCTAATATGGATGATATTTATATAAGATACGGTTTTGATACGTGTCTATGGTTTCTAAATTCTATTGGATATGTTTCCAAGTGATGTGCGGAGGATATATATTGACTATTTTTAAATGATGATTCGTTTTGATTATCAAACAAAATGTTTTATGTGCATATGGTTTCTCACTACTCGCTCGTACGGCTGTTACTAAAGTGTGTGTATGCAAGCCCCGGAAATGTATTCGTGCACGACTCCACATTGCACACGTATTCACCGCGTCCCTCACTAGAGGGCGGGGGATGATATTCGTCGCGTCCCTCGCTGGGGCGGGGCAGTTTTAGATATGATGATGATATGATGATATGGGGGAGGCGACCGAGATGGCATATGGTGACTTCATTCAAAGGGGGGATGAGGGCGGGCACGTTATATGTATATGTATATGATGATTTTATTTATCGCGTCCTCAAAGAGGGCGGGAGCACGTTATATATGTATACGTATATGATGATTTATTTAACGACCCCCTCGTATGTTATGCAAGTATATGTACATGATGATTATTTACTTATGTCACTCAATCCCATAATGAACTAGGTATGATATTGATACGCATGATTTATGTCACACCCTGATTTCGCTAGGGTGTGATGGGCACCCGACCCTACATTCGGAGCCGAGCGAACCCACTGACTCGTATTACATACATAAACTTCCGGACTCTTAGTTAGGCAAAAATGACAAGTACAATAAATATTTTTGGAGACACTCTTTTGTAATTTACAAATCGGCGAGAATCGGTAATCATAGGGAATCTACTACAAAATACGGAATGACATGTCGGTGATGGAGCCGCTCACGGACTAACATTCGGAACCCACGGCTACGTACGCAAGTCTCTAACAAACGGTCGAGAACACATATCGGGCATAATCGACACGGCGGCACTCCGGGAGCAAATGGAGCTTGCCAACGCCGGCGGAACATCTCCTACAAAGGCCGTACTCATGCGGGTGTACACACGCGGCATGAAACGCACCCCCGAAGAACGGGGGGTCGGTACGAAATATGTGCGAGTATGTAAAGCATAGAGACCAACAAACGAATTATAACTAAACGAATATACGAGAACATAAAAGTAATGACCGGAGTATCGAAATGCTTACTCATAAAACATAAACGGATGCATAGCGAGAAAACATGCCATAGCCGGCCCCCGTCGTGGGACTCGGCGAACAGTGGTGGTCGCCCCACGACGGCGGCGCCACGAACAAATCGGATCAAATCGAAAATGCGCGCATATCATAGCATATCGGATGGCCATATCATATCATATCATATCGAGTGTGTACATGGCACATCATACACCACAACCCATGTACATATATACACCCCCCCTCGCACCGAGGCACGGCGAACAATGCGGTGGAATACGCGTGATAACATATCCTGGCCGGAGGCTCGGTGAAGGAAGCATTGAGGCATCCACGAATAGAGTAGTGAGAAACCAAATGCAATATCATATGTAAATCATTTACGGAGACCCGATAATCATAACTTGGATGATAGATCTTATAGCAAACATTTGATAACAACCGGAAGCATGAGTCTTTCGGAGATCGAAAGTTTTGTACCAAACTAATCTTCTGAAGTAGTTACAAATCCCAAAGTAGGTCATATGATTCAAATAAATAATTATATCGTTAATCTTTAGGAGTTGGAAAGGTAGTTTAAAATATCTCTTAATTTTTAATTCAAAAGTAGTTCAAACGGATTAATAAGAAATAACTGGACAAAGTGGGCCTACCTCGGTCAAATGAGGTGGCGTATGTAAATTACATATATTGAACTTCATAACGTCATTCATAAAGATTCTAAGGTATTCGGATTTCACTTACACAAGTTCTAGAGGTTCAAACAATTTTTCTAACTATTCGCACAATTTTCAATTCAATTCTACTGAATGAAAATGGGGCGTTTTTGAACGTAAATTCCGAGGTAGAGTTGTCCCCAAGGTCCAAATTCAAGCCTAGTACAGCTAAGACATGCCAAGAGAAGGAATGGGAGAGCTTTACATACCTTTCTTGCCCTTTACGCTTGCCAAAACTCAATCCCGTTTCGTCCAAAACCTACAAATGGTCACATTTACCAATTTACTATTCATAAGGCTTAGAATTCCAATCTTAACCAATACTTGTCTATAAAAATTTGGGCAGCATCTCCCCTATACATATAACACCCCGAGATTCAAACTCGGCCAAAACAATAACAACCACACCAACAACAATATATACAACATCAATAGTCGACTAGGAACGCATTCTAGCGTAAATAGTCTTATTTTCCAAATAATGCAACAACTCCAAATCCAACTCTACACTTACAAACCAATATCAATATTTCATATTCACATACTTATTTAAGATCATTCAAACATAAACCAAGTGCATTCCAAGCTATATATCCAATTGTCAACAATTCCATCAATTAACATATTCAATCCAAAATTCTTATATATGCAACAAAACCATTCCAACACATTTTCTACTTACTAATTCATCTCCAACAACCATAATCTACACTTTAACAACTTCATTATCTTAATATCATAAAATCACATTAATATGACATAATTCTCTACATTCCATTTTCATGCCAACTTAACTCATATATCCTTCATATACATTGTGAAGATCACAACAACACAACTAACATGTTAAACAAAATAAATCCAACATTATCTCATCAATATATACCACACGGCCAACATGCCAATTTTCCAACTTCATCCAATTTTCATTCAACTTTCATTTCCAATATACATTCCACAATAACCACAACTAGAATACAACTTAAAATTCAACTCATTTCAACTACACAACATTCCATACACACGGCTATATACATATATTCATACCCACTTTGCAAACTTCCATATTTCCATAAGTTCTACTCATTTCCATAAACTACAACACAAACAAACCTTCATAACATAATAACAAGGAATTAATTCTTACCTTTTTCCCCTTAGTTCTTCACTTGTCCAAAGTGTGAGATTGAAGAAACTATTGCTCAATCTTCCAAAATAATTACACCAAGTTGTAGAGGAACCTTGAATTAGTAGGAATATAACAAGAAAGTAATTTTTGGAACAAGATTTTGAGGGTGAATTTTCCCATGGGCAAACCGAAATGCCTTCTTTTTTGTTCTTGTTTTTCTTGTTTTTCTCCTTCTTTTCTTTGTCTTGAAAGTTCTATGGAATTTGGATGATTAAGTGGTCTTTTATTTATTGACCACATGACTTAATTCCATGGGCTTGGATCTTTTTTATGGGCCATGGCCGAATGGCCTCTATTGGGCTTCATCTTCTCTCTTTTTTTTTTTTTCCATGGGCCTAATTCGGTTGGCCCCGAGTTGGGCTAGTCCACTGACCTTTCGACCTTAAAACGTCCATATCTCCTTGTACCGATGTCACCTGGGAACCCACGACCTATGGTTGGAAAGCTAATTCAATTATCTACAACTTCTATATCTTGGTATTTTTCCAAATTCCAAACTTATAATACCGTTTTTGCCCCTCGAATCCAGGTCACCCGAAAACGTTTTCTTAAAAATATTCGTTTGGAGGGCTTCCACTTTGATTTGGCCCAAGGGTCCTTCATGAGTTGTGTTTAACTTCACGTATGTGATTCATATAACTTGTCACATGTCCGAAAAAAAAAAATCTCGATGTGCGGGCCCCATCTCAACTTACAAATAATCCAGCGTACAAAAGTACGGGATACGATACTATCGACGAGAGTTTAAATTACGTAGCTACAACATGATTGTCAATTTTGAGGAAGCACATGTCACGCTCATACTCCAAAAATGCGGGGTATAACATCCTCCCCCTTTAGAACATTCGTCCTCGAATGTTAAATTAACACTATAGGGACTCGTACGTATTTACGGGGAGTTCCTTTTTACGGTTATCGCACACAATTCGTGCATTAATCAACACAGTCAAATAAGTAATTCGACTATCCGTAGGCATAGGAACCAAGTAGGGGTACTTCTTTTCATCTACTTTGAAGTTTTCTTAAGTCACCTTTTCCTTACTACTATTAACGCCAAACGGTACCTTAATGCGAGCCACGTCCTTATCACCCGGTTTCTTTCTTTCCTGCCAACTAGGATCGTTATTGGCCGTTCCTCGTAGAATGCCTCTTCTATTCCTTGCATGCTCCTCCACGGAAAATATTATGAGGTCACAATGTATTTACGACGCATAGACATGCGGAACACTAAATGCACGCTTCTCAATTAGATAGTAAATCGATTCCTAGAAAACCTTGCCTACTTCACGAATGATCCGATAAAATCCAAGACATCTCGGCTATGTTTTCCTCATAACACCTCTCATGGGTGATATTTTCGAAAATATCCGGTTACCAATTCGAGTTCTAAGCGTCGATAACGATCACCTATATATACGATTTACGTATCGGCTCTAAGTCGCTAATAATTGTTCCGAATGAGTTTCACATTATTGGTACTCGATGAATTATGTTCGGACCACGTAACTTAACCTTGTCCATATCGAGACCAGCCAATCGGTAACATACGTTCTTGCCATACAAAGCCTCCTACAATGTTTTCTGAATGCTAGATTGGTAATCCTTATTACTAGTAAACTCCACAAGTAGCACATGTTCGCTCCCGTTTCCTCTGAAATCAATAGTACAGGCTCGTAACTTATTTTCTAACGTCTGAATAACACGCTTAGCTCACCCGTCAGCTTAAGAGCAAATGCTGGTACAAGACTTACTTATTGTTACACCTCGGACAAATTTCATTCATGCTCATTAAATCGAATAATTGAAGGGAAAGAATCGCGGTTATCGAATCGATGTAGTGTCGAATTAGTTTTAAGAGAAGGACCCCGTCAGCCATATATGGACATAGGCCATTCTTC
>NW_026714972.1:0-41210 GCF_029784015.1 Lycium ferocissimum | reverse complement strand
AACCCAATTTTCCCCTCTCATTCCCTTAAACAACTGGAATGATCATAAAACTCCCTTAGATAATGGAAGAATAAGTCCGAGTTGAAATACTCTTCTTGCACCAAAACTCTAGTTCCGCCCATTGGGAATTTCTTGGCTTAGATGAACTTCAATGGGTTTCGCACACTTGATTTTGTTGGTTTGATGAAGTTGATCATAAATTTCTCTTAGGTTCTTGTGGATGAAGAGTGGAGAGGGTTCTAGAGGATTCTTGAAGTGTGAAGTGAGGAAATGAAATGAATCAAATGAGATTGGGTCCTTTTATCAACATTTAAAATCTAACTCGACATGAACATACGGACCAACATACGGCCCGTATCTTTTATCACCGACCGTATGTCAGGCCGTATGTTTGGTCCGGTGAGTCCTCGTTTGGGCGAACATACGGCTAGACATACGACCGATGTGTTGGACCGTATGTTTTTAACTTTCCTGAATTCGTTCTCGTCGACTCGTTTGATCTCCAATCCTTATGGAACCTTCTTAACACTTGTTTAACACCTCATTAACAATCTAAGTGGGCATTATCACTCTTCTAAAACATCATTAAGCCGTCATTAACTTGCCTGTCTCGTAAATCTCTTCCGACACACAACCTATACCTTTCTTTCCTTAACAACTTTCTTCTCTTACCTCAAATGCCTTTGAAATCTCGATTAGGATCATCAAATGCTATTTCTTACATATCAAAACATTGTATAAGTCGTGCCCTTTGTTAGTCTATTCACTGTATAGTAACGGGAAATTTTTCAAGGTGTAACAATATCAGCCGTTATATACGCACCTATATACAGATGTATGACCTTCATTGATAGGAATGAGAATGCATATTATGCGCCCACAGAGGCATTGTTAGATATACAAATTCATGCAGATATTGGTTAAGTACAAGTACACGGTATACTAGTTCATACAAGTACGTACGGTCGGTAATTACACTTATGAGTTCGGATCTTATCCATGATTCCTACGTATATATATGATGTTGCTCTTATGCTTTACATGCTCGGTACATTATCCGTACCGACTCCCCCGTTTGCTCGGGGGGCTGCGTTCATGCCGCGTGTGTACAAAGAGATAGACGGTGGTCCAAATTTCTGATAGGACCTCTAGATTTCGCAGTATCGGTACGCTCCATTAGATCCGAGCTACGGTCGGTTTGGTATGACCCTTTTGAGATGTGTATGCATATGGGTATGACGGGGACTCCGTCCGTCCTTTCTACCGCTTTTATTCCGGTAGAGGTCCGAGAACGCTTGTATGTATTAGTCAGACGATGTAGCCTTGTCGGCCTCTATTCTTTTGTGTACGGTATATGTAGCGACCTAACCGCTTGCGTTTCTTCGCATGATTGTGTATATATGTATACGGGTGTACAAGAGTTACTCGATGTTTCCTTTTTTATGAGATTAGTTGAGCCATTCGTAGGCCTTTGATGATCGGATATTTATTCGAGATACTATAGGGGTGTTTGGTCGTAGAGGTCGACTTATCACGGCTCATCGGTTGGGTCGTTTACGCCGAAGTGGTATCGGAAACGCTTCCGTCCAGGGTTGTCTACGGACCGTGTCGAAGTAGAGAAATCTTGGCGGGCGTGTTGGCACCGTACTTATAAACGGTAAGCTACGGAAGACATTTAGGATGATGTTATTCTTTCCCTCCTAGATTGTGCGATAGAGCCATGTGTTAGGAGTTCGCTTTCTGATAAATTGTTATAATTTCAGTGATGCCTCCGAAGAAAGCTACAGCTGCCCAAAAGGGTAAGAAAAGCCACGGCGAGGCCACTGGCCGTGCTCGACGGACACTAGAGCCTGGGACACTATCTGGGAAGGGCCATTCGAGAAATCGTATACACCGCCTCCAGCCCCCTTACCTAGTTCCTCAGCAGGATGTGCGGGATGCCGTACGGTTGTTGACCAGTTAAGAGTCGCTCGAGGCTCGGTGGCAGGAATCGGTGTTGACGTGCAGATGGGGCCCCCGTAGTTCGAGGGTTAAAACCTTCATTGGGTTAGGTCCTCTAGAGTTTTCCGTGGTAAAGCAGAATATGGACCCTCAGGATTTCATTGATGGTATGCAGAGGACTTTAAGGGTTATGCATGCGGATGAGGTCGAGTCCATAGAGTTGGCTTCGTATAGGCTACGTGATATTATGGTACAGTGGTATCAGACTTGGGAGTTATCAAGGGGAGAGAATGCCTCTCTAGTTGTGTGGCGAGAATTCTGCTTTTATCCGCCATTATTTGCCTCCTGAGGTCAGGTTAGCCCGAGCAAATAGGTCAGGTTAGCCCGAGCAAATAGATTCTTACGTATTGAGCAGGGCAGTATGAGTGTCCAGGAGTATTGCGTGTATTTTGATTCTATGGCCAGGTATGCTCCGGCCCGCGGAAGTGGTGGCCGAGATGGAGGATAGAGTTCATCGTTTTGTGGGCGGGCAGGCCACATTTGATTGATGCTTGTACGACCGCCGCATTACGATTGCATGGATATCTCCCGTAAACAGGCATATACGCAAAATTTAGCGGATCACAAGCGCCAGAGGAGGACAGATCGTGATCGCGACCGGGGCCATGGTAAGAGGTCCAGATCTTTTGATAGTGGGCGTGAGTTTAGAGGAGGACAGAGATAGCAGCATCCCCGATATCCTTTCCATCCAGCAGGGAGTGCATCTCCACGATTTCCAGGTCCGAGATTTGACGGGTCTCCTTATTCCGGAGAAGGCTAGAGTTCTAGAGCATCGAGCTCTCGCATGTACTTGACCCGAGTCGGGGGCAGATAAGACCCGCTGCCGCGATAGGCCCGGTGTGGCAAGTTACACGCCCGATCGGTGTCGGGCACGAGCAAATGGTTGTTATGCTTGTGGCCAGCTAGGCCACAGGGTGAGTGTTATATCCCGCATTTTGTGCGTTGGAATATTTCGAGATCGAGTAAATTGAAGAAAATAAGTTCGACGAAAATTTGGGAAATCTTTGGGCGAATTTTTAAGTCAACTATGGAGGCGCATATCTCATAGTATATGTGGAGTTTTAAGGTGTTTTAAAAGCCTAAAATGAAGTTCGTCGAGTCTAGTTTGTAATGCAACAAACCGTTCATTGATAGGACATCGGAGTAGAGAATTATAGACGTTACAAACTGAACTATCGACGCAAGAACGATAATCCCGCGGTACCGCTACGGTGCCGCTACGATCGCTACGTAGCTACGGTGGCTACAGAACCGACGTTGGCAGTTTTTAAAAGGGACGAACCTCATTTTCAGCAAAAACAGTTCCAAAACTTTCCGAAGAAAATTCAGCAAAAAAAAAAAAAGAGAGAGAGGAAAACGACCAAGAGAGAAGAGAAGAAAGGAAAGAAAAAAAAATTCCTAGCCTTCAATCTTGGTCCAAAAATTGTAATTCTCTTGTATTCTTATTAAGTTCAAAACGCTCTTCGACGTGGTATAATTATCTCGGAAGATAAACCGTTGGTTTCATCGTTTTCGCATTTGGGACAAGTAAAGAAGTTGGAGGAAAAAGGTAAGGATTCCATCTCCTCTTTCATATACTATGCATGGTTTGTGTGTGTGTAGAGTGTGGAGATGAATGGAATTCATGAGATTTTGGTGTATTATGTTGTAGCCGAATATATGTAGTGTAGTATAAACGTGTAGAACTAAATTCATTTAGTGTTGGTTGATGTTGTTATGGATGGTTGCATATGTTTGGCATGTAAAAATAACGGAATTCATGGAATTATGTAGCTTGGAACTTGGGCCGTGTAGGGGGCGATTTTAGAAAAATATAATGAACTCATTTTATATAGCATTTTGGTTGTTGATTGTTGTAGATTATGTGGTGAAAATGAAGGTTTGACGACTCAAATGGAAGTCGGAAATGTTGCGGGCTGTTTTGGAGAGCAATATGATTTTAAAATAAATTCTTGTGTGCATGAGAATGATGACCGTTAGCATGCGGATTGTTGACATAATTTATGAGTTTGAAAGAAATAAATGTATTGTTGGAGTTCTTATGGCAATTGGAAGATTTGGGTTAGAATGTCTTGAACATGTTGTGAGTTGAGTATTGATATTGTTGTTATGATTGTTGGTTTGGCCGGGTTGCATTCCCGGGATTGTTGATTGATTACAATTTGCCGAGTTAGATTCTCGGGATGCTATATGTACAGGGGAAATGCTGCCGAAATTTCGGTAGACAAACATGAATTTAAGTTGAACTCTTGGAAGCTATAACTCACAATTGGTAAACATGACCATTTGTAGATTTTGGAGGAAACGGGATTTGAGTTTGGACGAGCGTAAAAAGCGAATAAGGTATGTAAAGCTTGCCCTTTCCTTTTTTTGGCATGTCCTAGCCCTACTAGGCTAAGATCGGAACCTCGGGGATAATTCCGCTCTCGGAAATCCGAGTTTGATTTTGCATACTATTCGTTCGAGCAATTGAATTATAATCCTTATATTTGATCAAAAGAACGCTTAAACCTTTGTAACTGTTGTAAACGTATCTGGATCGCTCCGAAACTTCTACGGATGGCTTTAGGGAGCCTAATGTTTGTAAATTATGTCCGCCGCCTCGGCTCGACCTGAGTGGGGCCCACGCATCCCGAGATCTCCCAATGTCGCCTGTTTGGTATACTTGTGTGATTTTGGAAAGAAAACTTTTTAGACTATTGCTCCGATTGCTATAAAAAAATAGTTATTTTAACTACCTCATTGGGTTTGATAATACATTTTGACACATAAGAACGATTTCAGAAGATCGTAACTATTGTATATTAATTCCGATAAACCTAATTTAACTATTGTCTTGGTTTTAAAGAAATGGTGTGCTTTGGTTATTTTGTTGAGTTTGTAATAAAAGAAATTATATACGTATGACTACTTACGATTATGCTCGTGTGTATTGTTATTACCTCTTCGCTTGAGTCCGGGCCGGTATGTGTGATATTGTCCATTTGGATACTTGACACATGGTGTGCCATGACTGACCGCGGAGCTGTGCCATGGATACTTGGCCGCGGCATGTGTATGTGTGATATCGTCCGCCGGATACTTGACCGCGGTACGTGACATGACATTGGATTCTTGACCGCGGTATGCGTGTATGTGTAGCTGTTTATGTATTTGTGATACTAACATCTAGCCGGGTTCCCATTGGCCGCGGTATATTTATATATTTGTGATATTAACGTGGGTTCTGGCCGCGGTATATTTACGTATTGGTGATATTAGCCGCTGGGTTCCTGGCCGCGGTATATGTGTGAATGCATGTATGGAATACTACCGCTGGGTTCCTGGCCGCGGTATGTGCGTATGATTTGTGTATGTATGACTTGGATGCCAGATGGAAGTACGTTGGTATTTGGACTATTATGCTCGCGTTTGGTACACATTATTTCATTTTACTGTATTTTACGCTTTTGCATACTCGGTACATATTCCCATCTTGACCCCACTGTCGAAGTGCATTTCGTATGCGCGGTACCCACGAATGAAGCGAAAGATGTTCCGGCTGGATTAGCGAGCTCCATTTCTCTCGGTCTTTGCCGGGTCGAGTGCGTTTGTATGGTGTCCGAAGTTATGTTAGAGACTTTGCGGAGCGGTGTCGTGTGTATGAGATGTCCGTTTTGTAAACGGCTATGTAAGCCGATGTATCGGTACGCATTGTGTTATGAATTTCATGTGTTTACGATTCGTTATGGTTACGGATTTTGTTTGATTTGAAAAGACGAAAGGCATGTACGTTTTTCGAAAAAATTTCACCCTGTGCTTATGCTATGCCTTGTGGGCCCAGTATGGCTATGAGTATTATGAGAGTCTGCGGGTTCGCTCGGCCCTAGGTAAGGGTCGGGTGCCCATCACACCCTATCGGAAATTGGGGTGTGACAAAGTGGTATCAGAGCGAGGGTTGTCTAGGGGTTGTACGCAAAGTCGTGTCTAGTAGAGTCTTGTTTATGGTGTGTTGCGCGCCACATTTATAAACGGAGGCTACGGGGCATTTAGGTTGGTTACTTCTTCTTTCATATTTGAGATCGTGCCATAGTGCCAAGTCACATAAGACGGACTCCTTACGCTGATTTGTGATTGCGGTAAATGACGATATAGAAGAATGTGATTGATGATGTTGGAAGTCACAAAGTATACGGGTAAGTAAAGGTATGAAAGATATATGTTGGGGAAAGAAATTGTGGTTGCGATTGAAATACGAGTTAGAGCCTAAGGGGGAAAGTAGATAAGAAAGTGTAATGAGTGCGTAAAATTTGGGCATACGAGGTGTGTTTATTATTTCTGTACCGGTGACGATATTGGGAGCCAACTTGTGGCTACGATATGATATAAAATGTGTATATGTACGTTGGCCCCGTGAGGCATTGTTGGTATTTCGGTTGTGTACGTTTTGAGCGATAAGAAATATAAAAACTCGCCGAAATTTCTTCAGATTAACAAGAGAGAATGAGGTATGGGTTTGTGATGTGACTTGAAAAGTCGCCTTAATAGTATGACCAAGACAAGAGTACGAGAGGAAGGAATAAAGTGATGTGTGTGAATGTATTGATAAGACGGTTTGTAAGGTATAATGTGAATGTAGGATTATCATAAAAGTAAGTAAGGCCTAGTGAGAAAGTGGCCAAGGCTATGATGTGATTTATGTAGCTAGAATACAAAGGTAAGTGTGAAAAGGAAAAACAAGCTATGGGATGAATAAGGAAGGGTTTGAGTTAAAGATTAAGAGACGACACGAGGTAATGTATCTAGAATGTTACAAGTCGAGTAAAGGGGATGACAAGAAGGAAAAGTTTAAATCGAGATTCTTAAGCCCCTATACGCTTAGTTGAACATTCGAGGACGAATGTTCTAAAGGGGGAAGGATGTTATATCCCGCATTTTGTGCGTTGGAATATTTCGAGATCGAGTAAATTGAAGAAAATAAGTTCGACGAAAATTTGGGAAATCTTCGAATTTTTAAGTCAACTATGGAGGCGCATATCTCATAGTATATGTGGAGTTTTAAGGTGTTTTAAAAGCCTAAAATGAAGTTCGTCGAGTCTAGTTTGTAATGCAACAAACCGTTCATTGATAGGACATCGGAGTAGAGAATTATAGACGTTACAAACTGAACTATCGACGCGAGCACATGTAATCCCGCGGTACCGCTACGAAATCTTGCTACGGTGGTAGCTACGATAACCCGACGTTGGCAGTTTTTAAAAGGGACGAACCTCATTTTTTTTTCAGCAAAAACGGTTCCAAAACTTTCCGGAAAATTCAGCAAAAAAAAAAAAAAAAAGAAGAGAGAGAAACGACCAAGAGAGAGAGAAGAGAGAAAAGGAAAGAAAAAAATTCCTAGCCTTCAATCTTGGTCCAAAAATTGTAATTCTCTTGTATTCTTATTAAGTTCAAGACGCTCTTCGACGTGGTATAATTATCTCGGAAGATAAACCGTTGGTTTCATCGTTTTCGCATTTGGGACAAGTAAAGAAGTTGGAGGAAAAAAGGTAAGGATTCCATCTCTCTTTCATATACTATGCATGGTTTGTGTGTGTGTAGAGTGTGGAGATGAATGGAATTCATGAGATTTTGGTGTATTATGTTGTGCCGAATATATGTAGTGTAGTATAAACGTGTAGAACTAAATTCATTTAGTGTTGGTTGATGTTGTTATGGATGGTTGCATATGTTTGGCATGTAAAAATGAACGGAATTCATGGAATTATGTAGCTTGGAACTTGGGCCGTGTGAAATTGATTTTAGAAAAATATAATGAACTCATTTTATATAGCATTTGGTTGTTGATTGTTGTAGATTATGTGGTGAAAATGAAGGTTTGACGACTCAAATGGAAGTCGGAAATGTTGCGGGCTGTTTTGGAGAGCAATATGATTTTAAAATAAATTCTTGTGTGCATGAGAATGATGACCGTTAGCATGCGGATTGTTGACATAATTTATGAGTTTGAAAGAAATAAATGTATTGTTGGAGTTCTTATGGCAATTGGAAGATTTGGGTTAGAATGTCTTGAACATGTTGTGAGTTGAGTATTGATATTGTTGTTATGATTGTTGGTTTGGCCGGGTTGCATTCCCGGGATTGTTGATTGATTACAATTTGCCGAGTTAGATTCTCGGGATGCTATATGTACGGGGAAATCTTTGCGAAATTTCGGTAGACAAACATGAATTTAAGTTGAACTCTTGAAGCTATAACTCACAATTGGTAAACATGACCATTTGTAGATTTTGGAGGAAACGGGATTTGAGTTTGGACGAGCGTAAAAAGCGAATAAGGTATGTAAAGTGTTACACCTCGCACTTTTGCACATTTGAATATTCCGAGTTAATGGCGGGAAGTTAAAGACAAGACCATTTTCGACTTTGTTTTAAGACGTAAGTCGTTTATGAATTATGTTGGAAGGAGACATTATGGAAAGTTAAGAGTTCATGAAATTAAAGGTTGAGGTGGAGTGGGCCATAGGGCCACATGTTTTATTATTTATGGAGGTATAAGGTGATAATTTAATCATCTTTGTCATTTTCATGCAAGAAGTTTGAAGAAACTTGGAGGGAAAGAAAAGGAAATTTCTAGAGAATTGGAGAGAAAAAAAAAAAAACAAAACAAAAGAGTTATAAGGGGCCATGTGGCCGGCCACCTAGGGGTGGGCCATGGCCACATGGATGGCCATAATATGTAAAATAAAAGATGACTTGGTCATCTTATTCTTCATCTTTTCACTTGAGAGAAAAATCAAGAAACTTTGAGAGAGAGAGAGAGAAGAAGACATACGGCCATGGGCGCAGATTTGGCCATGGAATTTTGATGAAGAAAAATTATTTTCTTCCATGTTTTCCCACTCTTTGGAAGGTGCTAAACAACATGAAGTAGTTGTTGAATCAAGCAAAGTTCTTGTTCTAGCAAACCTTGCCATAGCCGAATGAAAAAGGAGAAGGAAGAAGGTGAGGTTCTATCCTCTTTTACATGTTTTATGGATGTTTTGGACATGTTATAATGCATGGAAACGGATAAAAATCATGAAGCTTGGGCATGTTGAATGTTGGCCGTGAGTATGTGGTTTGATGCAAGTATGATGAGCAATTTTATTTAGTGTAATCTAGCATGTTTGTGTGTTGTTGTAGTGTGTAGATAATGAATGAGACTTATGGAATTATACATAATGATGTTGTGGCCGTATGGACTGATTTGGTATGACAAGGAATGGACAAATTTTATGTAGTATGTTAGTTGTTGTTTGTTGTGGATTATGTGATGAAAATGAAGGTTCGATGATCTAAATTGAAGACAAAAGTGTTGTGGGCTGATTTGGGACATAATGAGATTGTAACATGATTTCTTGTATTGATGAAAATGATCTTGCTAACATATAAGATTGTTGATATAGTTTATGAATTTGAAAGAAAGATATATGTTGTTATATTCATTGAGTTGGAAGGTGTTGGATGGATGAATATATTGATTGAATGTTGCTAGTAAAATTGTTGGTATTGTTGTTGTTGTTGTGGCCGAGTTCCATTCTCGGGTTGTTGTTGTTAAATTGGGCCGAGCCATATTCTCGGGATGGCACATTTACGGGGGAAATGCTGCCAAAATTTACGTAGACAAATGTGAATTCAAGGTTGAACTTCTAAACGACTCTAATCAAAGTTGGGTAAATATGACCAATTTGTAGATTTTGGCGGATTTGCAACGCGAATTTGGAGAGGCTGAAGGAGTGGCAAAAGGTATGTAAGACTTCACTTTCCTTCTTTGGCATGTCCTAGATATAGTAGGCTTGAACACGGGCCTCGGGGACAATTCCTTTCCCAGAAATCCGAGATTGAAATTAACTACTATTCATTCAGTGAAATTGAATTAGAACTTGCGCGAAATGTTGGAAAAACTTTCTAAGCGTCCAGAACCTACACAAATAGGACCCGAATACTCTAAGACCCTCCCAAGTGACGCCATGAACTGTAATATACGTAAATTTGATACGCCGCCTCGTTTGACTCGAGGTGGGCCCACTATTCCCGAATTCTCTCCTATTGTTCCATTTAGCTTACTTTCATTCTATAATGTAAGGAAACTTTTGGACATCTTCTCGACTACTAAATAAGAATTGTTTTAATTAAACCCTTAACCCCAATGCATGATTTTCTTTTCTAAAAGTTTACAAATGTTTTCCAAAATATTCTTTTTCTTCAAAAACCCAGTTTTACAATATTGAAAGCCTTAATGACTAAAGCAATGACTATGATTCTACGATGCCTATGCTCCTATGAACACTATGATCCCATGACGACTACGATCCTATGAAGGCGTGATCCTATGACTACTATGATTCTATGATACCTATGATTCTATGGTGACTATGATTCCACTGTTACCTATGATTCTACGATGTCGGCTATGCCATGTCTATAACCCGATATGCTATGACACATTCCATGTTGATAGTCTCGCCTTATAACTATCGTCCCTTCAAGGTGAGACAAAGCGACCATGATTACTCCATAAAGCGATCGGAGGTTCCGACCTTACGTCACTCCGATAAGTACATGATTTCCCTTGGGCTCCCCTGCGCTATGGTATATATATATATATATGTATAAAAATGTATTTGGGGAAAAGCGGGAAAAAGAGCGAGCGCTATGGGCGGCGGGCTATACTCACGGTGCATGTATCCGTGTTGACTTGATATCATCCGGACGCGGGATGCCCGGACGCTGGATATATATTCACTTGTGGTTAAATGGATCGGTACAACGACGCCTCGGCAAAATATCATATTGTGCTTTCTATATCTATGAAAAGAAATATTTTTCAAAGGCGATTTAGCATGCATGGCATCCGCCCCCAGTGTTAGATCCCGCATTTCGTACGTCGGGATATTCCGAGGCAATGGCGGAAAGTTTAAGGCAAGGTCATTTTTCGGTTTCGTTGTAATGCGTAAGTCGTTGGAAAATATTATTAGTGTGGAAATATTGAGGAAGACTGAGGGCAAAAAGGGAAATTTGCAAAATGGCATTATGGTAAATTTGTAAAAAGGCGAGGGGCAAAATGGTCATTTCGCGAAAGTTCAAGAAAGTTCAAAAAGGGGCCATGTGAGGAAAAAGGATGACTAAAGTAATTCATCCTTAAAAAAAAAGAATAAAAATTCTAGAGAAAGTCATGAAAGGAAAGATAAAGAAAATTCTAGAAAAAGAGAAAAGAAAAGGAAATTCTAGAGAGGGGAGGGGCATGTGCCCCTCACATGCTAGCAACTAATATATATACATGTGTAGGGGAGATGATTTACTCATCTTTCAACAACAAACAAAGAAGAGCTTAGAAAGGAAAGAAAAAAAAAAAAGAGAGAGGTTCGGTTTGGGGCATGGCCGAACACCCATGGAAAAAGTTGGTTGTGGAAAAATTGTTTGGGCTAGCTTTCATACCAATTAGAAGGCCCTCGTCGACGTGGAGTGGTTGTTGGCGCAAAAAAATCATCCGCTCTTGCAAGGGAGGTCCTTGGCCGAGAGAATAGATTGAAGAAAAAGGGGTAAGATTCAATCTCCCTTACATGTTTTATGTGTGTTGATGTGTGTTGTGATATGTAGAAATGAGAAAACAATTCATGAAGGGATGATGTGGAAGTTGTAGCCGTGACCATGTTGTATGTAATAGGAGTAAGGAATTAAGTCTATGTAGTAATTTGATTGTTATATTATGGATTACGTAATGTTAAAATAGATGAAATGTGTGATGTTGTGTGAGTTGTGGTGTGGCCGATGGTGTGTTGGTATGGAAAGAATAGATGAATTTATGTAGTGTGTTGTTTGTTGTTGTAATGTATAAGAAATGAATAAAAATTATGGTATTAAGAATGTTGAAGGGTGGCCGTGTACATGTAAGTGTGGTCGTGAGTCGTGTTGTGTTGTGTCGCTAGGAAAAATGAATAAATCTTACTTAGCCTCGTGTTGTTGTCGTAATGTGTAGAAGCGGAAGAAAATGCATGAAAATATGGATAAGGTGATTGTGGCCAAGAATAATGTCATTTGGTAAGCTATGGTAATTGGAGGAAATTTGACATTCTAGTTATCGTCGTCGTAGATTATGTGACATAGAATGAAAGTGGTTGTCGAAGTTAATGTATAGTTATGATAATGAAATGTATGGTCGTGGTTGAAGTGGAAGGTTTTGGATAAGATAGTATGACAATTGAGTTTTCGGATTGTTGTGTAAAGTGAATGGAATATATTGAAATGTCATTGAATTGTATGATAGAAATTGTTGATGGAAGAACGCATCTTGGGTTGATTATTGGTATTGTTGTTAATGGTTTGGCCGGGTTGAATTCCCGGATTGTTGTTGACTAACAGTTGGCCGAGTGACAATCTCGGGGGTGTCGTATTTACAAGGGAAATGCTTTTCAGAAATTTCGGTAGCTTATAAGTGAGCTTGAGTGAAAAGACAAGACAAGCGTATGCCGATGAATCTAATGGTCGAATGAATCCTTTGAATGTAGATAAGCAAGTTGGGACGAGTAAGCATGGCTAGCAAGGCGGCGCAGGTATGTAAGGCTTACCTTTTCTTTTATGGCATGTCTTAGTAGGAATAGGCTATGATACGCTCCCCGAGGTAACTCTACTCCTACGATCCGAGCATGTCCGTGATTTTTATTTGTTTCTTGACCTCCGTATGCCTAATGTAGTCAAATTATGGTTTCTATGCCTTGGTGTGACTGAATAAGAATGTGCTTAAAAGAATATATCCATAAAAGAGTCAGAAACTACGAACGTCCCTAACTTTTGACTAAGGGCTCGGATCGCTCCGAAACGCTCGTGGGAGGTTCCCCTAATGTATAATATCCCCGACACCCATAAGCGGGCCCGGGTCGGTTTGGTACTTGCTCGTGGGCCCGCAAGACGTTGCGTTGTATAGTTTTGGCAACTTGTTGATATAACTTAATATGGCTAATAATCTAACTTCCGAATATGATCACTCACTTATATGCTAAGTCTGAAATGAGAAATTGTATGTATATGATTCTGATACGTAACTCTGATGACTAAGTTACATTCGATACGTTCCGAACAACATTCGTAAGAAATCTGATCTGATCACTGTTTGTATTCTGGAATAATAGTCTGTTTTGATCTGTTACTTATTGGGTGAGTCTTAAGGATGAATCGTGTGTATGTGTATGTGACCTCTGATTACTCTGCTCGTGCCTAATATGACATCATTCACCGAGTCCGGGCCGGGTACGCATTCGTGCACGGGGTATGATGATTCACCGAGTCCCGAAAGGGCCGGGTACGACCGAGACCCTCACTAGAGGGCCGGGTACGGTATGTGGTTAATTCACCGAGTCCCTCGCGAGAGGGCCGGGTACGATATTTGTTTGATGATCTGATGATATAATGATTTCATAAAGCGAAAAATCTGACAATATAATGAGTCTGTTCTGATGATGCGATAGTCGACGATGTGACGATTTGATGATATGAAAGTACGATACTATGGTGCTACGATGATCCGATAATATGATCGGTTTGATGATGTGATGATTTGATCTATTTTCTATTTATGTAAGACGTAAACATTTTCCGAAAGGAAAGAAAATTAAGCTAAGCCTTAAATTCGTTTACTAAATCTATTTTACGTACTTCGCCTATGGTTTCCGAAATAATATGATTATGATATGTCTTGCTCACCGGTGTGTGTATGTCAAGGATAAGTGTTGTCGGTAAGTTTTGACTCTCCAGTTCCTATATTTGTTTCCTGTGGTTTTTCATCCTAGCTATGACTCTGTTATTGGTTTTCTTGCTTTACATACTCAGTACATTTTCCGTACTGACCCCCTGTTCTTCGGGGGCTGCGTTTCATGCCGCGCAGGTACCCACAGATGAGTTGAAGATATTCCGGCAGGTTGGTGAGCTCCAATTCCTTACCGGAGCACGTGCGTCCGAGTATGTACGTTGTGTCTTACGGATGACATTAGAGACTTTGCGGGGAACGGTGTTGTGGGTATGATGTGTCGATGCATCGGCGGCTCCATCAGCCGACTGTCGATGTGTGTTATGTAATGAATTTTGTGTACTTACGATTTTGTCAAGTTTGTAAGCTTCATTATATATTTTATAATTTTTCGGTATTGAGTTTTGAAAAAAAAAAATTTATGTGTGCGATAGGGTACGTAGGGTTCGCTCGGCTCGGGTATGGGGTCGGGTGCCCATCACGTCCCTCGAAAATTGGGGGCGTGACGAGTGGTATCGAGCGAGGTCGGTCTAAGGGCATGTCTGCGAGTCGTGTCCGGTGGGGTCACATTTTTATAGTGTGAAGCCGGCCACATTTATAAACGAGGAGACTACGGGGCATTTAGGGATTGTTGACCTTCTTTACACGTCATAAGATCGTGCGATAGAGCCCGAGTCATAGAAACCGGATCCCGTGTAAGCCTTACATACGGCGGAAGGAGACGAATGAGGATATGGAAAGTTACGAAGGTGAGTTTTGACATATTTGTTCTGTTATCAGAAACCGGAAGCCCTGTACGGCTATGATTTGGCATGACATGATATTATGTGACGTAATATGGTCTGATATGAGGTGGTATGATCTGTGAGATGTTGTTGGGAATTGCTGCGGTTCGGGGTAATAAGGACGGAAAAGGGTAAAATGGTAATTTTGCGAAAAGGACGTGTTACGAGTGTGTCCGGAGTATGTAAGACTTTCACCTGCCCCGAATTATGTAATAAAGGTCGTACGAGAAAATTTACGCGATTATATCAACCCTAAGGCATCGGAATCCATTGAAGTTTTGAAGTTAAGCGTGCTCGGGAGAGAGCAATCTCATGATGGGTGACCCCACAGGAAGTATGAAGAAATTTCATAAATTTGAGTATAAGAAACAAACGAAAATCCAGGGTGGCCTAAAGGAAATTAAATATGTACGGAATGATTGGAAACCACAACAGGTCATATAGAATGCTACAGGCGAGGCCGAAAAAGGGACAGGAAGTATGTTACGGTTAAAAATTCGGATAGGCTTGAATAGTGTTGGGAAGTATTTTGTGGGTTAGACAATGATAATTATGTGGATGTGTATGAATGTATACGGTACCCCATATGTATTTGATATCGGTGAGTGTGTGATTCCCGACCACGGTGCTACGGTGTGGGAAACCAGTGATCGAATAAGAGCACTGAAATTCAAGTGACAACAAAAGTGAAGAGGGTAAGATTTTGGGGGAAAGTAGGTAACAAGAATAAGGTGTGCTAAGGAATAAGAATCTGCATGAAATCCGGAAATTAGGATCTGAGGGAAAATGGAAAATGTAAGGGTATGAATGAGTACGAAGGTATAAGTACGCCCCAAAAGGGGGGAAGCGGATGAGAAAAGTGTAAAGGTAAGTTAGAAACAACTGATGTTGTAATGTGTTTGGTAAGGACGTTCAAGCTGTAACCGGGGCCCCCCTCAAGGTGATTATGAAAGCCTGTAAGACCAGTTGAACATTCGAGGACGAATGTTCTAAAAGGGGGGAAGGATGTTACACCTCGCATTTTGCACTTTCGGATATTTCGAGACAATGGCGGAAAGCTTAGGGCAAGGTCACTTTTTGGTTTCGTTGTAAGGCGTAAGTCGTTGGAAAATATTATTAGTGTGGAAATATTGAGGAAGGCGAGGGCAAAAAGGAAATTTGCAAAATGGCATTATGGTAATTTTGTAAAAAGGCTAGGGGCAAAATGGTCATTTCACGAAATTCAAGAAAATTCAAAAAGGGGCCATGTGAGGAAAAAGGATGACTAAAAATTCATCCTTAAAAAAAAAAAAAAGAATAAAAATAAGTCATCTTTAGAAAGGAAAGATAAAGAAAATTCTAGAAAAAAGAAAAAGGAAAAAGGAAGAAAAATCTAGAGAGGGGAGGGGCATGTGCCCCTCACATGTGCATAAGATGATATATATACATTATATAGATGATTGCTTCATCTTTGAAGAACAAACAAAGAAAGAAAGGAAAAAAAAAAAAGAAGAGAGGGGTTCGGTTTGGGGCATGGCCGAACAAGGCCATGGAAAAAGGTTGTGGAAAAATTGTTTCATCTTCTTGTTTCATACCAATTAGAAGGCCCTCGTCGACGTGGAGGGTTGTTGGCGCAAAAAAATCATCCGTCTTGCAAAGGGAGGTCCTTGGCCGAGAGAATAGATTGAAAAAAAGGTATGGTTCAATCTCCCTTTATATGTTTTATGTGTGTTTTGTGTGTTGTGATATGTAGAAATGAAAAAAATTCATGAAGGGATGATGTGGAAGTTGTAGCCGTGACCATGTTGTATGTAGTGTAAGGAATTAAGTCTATGTAGTAATTGTGATTGTTATATTATGGATTACGTAATGTTGTAGATGAATGTGTGATGTTGTGTGAGTTGTGGTGTGGCCGAATGGTGGCTGGTTGGTATGGAAAGAATAGATGAATTTATGTATGTGTTGTTTGTTGTTGTAATGTATAAGAAATGAATAAAAATTATGGTATTAAGAATGTTGAAGGGTGGCCGTGTACATGTAAGTGTGGTCGTGAGTTAGTGTTGTGTTGTGTCGCTGGAAAAATGAATAAATCTTACTTAGCCTCGTGTTGTTGTGTTGTGTAGAAACGGAAGAAAATGCATGAAAATATGGATAAGGTGATTGTGGCCAAGAATAATGTCATTTGGTAAGCTATGGTAATTGGAAAATGACATTCTAGTTATGGTAAGTTATGTGACATAGAATGAAATGGTTGTTTGAATTAATGTATAGTTATGATAATGAAATGTATTAAATCGTGGTTGAAATGGAAGGTTTTGGATAAGATAGTATGACATATTGAGTTTTGGAATGTTGTGTAAATGAATGGAATATATTGAAATGTCATTGAATTGTATGATAGAAATTGTTGATGGAAGAACGCATCTTGGATTGATTATTGGTATTGTTGTTAATGGTTTGGCCGGGTTGAATTCCCGGATTGTTGTTGACTAACGGTTGGCCGAGAGAGAATCTCGGGGTGTCGTATTCTGACGGAAATGCTGCCGAAATTTCGGTAGCTTATAAGTGAACTTGTTTGAAAAGACAAGACAAGTATGTGACATGAATCTAATGGTCGATGAATCCTTTGAATGTAGATAAGCAAGTTGGGACGAACAAGCATGGCTAGCAAGGCGGCGCGGTATGTAAGGCTTACCTTTTCTTTTATGGCATGTCTTAGTAGGAATAGGCTATGATACGCTCCCGAGGTAACTCTACTCCTACGATCCGAGCATGTCCGTGATTTTTATTTGTTTCTTGACCTCCGTATGCCTAATGTAGTCAAATTATGGTTTCTATGCCTTGGTGTGACTGAATAAGAATGTGCTTAAAAGAATATATCCATAAAAAGAGTCGAAACTACGAACGTCCCTAACTTTTGACTAAGGGCTCGGATCGCTCCGAAACGCTCGTGGGAGGTTCCCTAATGTATAATATCCCCGACACCCATAAGCGGGCCGGGTCGGTTTGGTACTTGCTCGTGGGCCCGCAAGACGTTGCGTTGTATAGTTTTGGCAACTTGTTGATATAACTTAATATGGCTAATAATCTAACTTCCGAATATGATCACTCACTTATATGCTAAGTCTGAAATGAGAAATTGTATGTATGATTACGATACGTAACTCGATGACTAAGTTACATTTGATACGTTCCGAACAACATTCGTAAGAAATCGATCGATCACTTTGTTTGTGATACGGAATAATAGTTTGTTTTGATACTTTACTTATTGGGTGAGTCTTAAGGATGAATCGTGTGTATGTGTATGTGACCTCTGATTACTCTGCTCGTGCCTAATATGACATCATTCACCGAGTCCCGGGCCGGGTACGCATTCGTGCACAGTTGGTATGATGATTCACCGAGTCCCGAAAGGGCCGGGTACGACCGAGACCCTCACTAGAGGGCCGGGTACGGTATGTGGTTAATTCACCGAGTCCCTCGCGAGAGGGCCGGGTACGATATTTGTTTGATGATCTGATGATATAATGATTTCATAAAGCGAAAAATCTGACAATATAATGAGTCTGTTCTGATGATGCGATAGTCCGACGATGCTACGATTTGATGATACGAAAGTGACGATACTATGGTAATCTGATGATCCGATAATATGACGGTTCTGTGCGATGTGATGATTTGATCTATTTTCTATTTATGTAAGACGTAAACATTTTCCGAAAGGAAAGAAAATTAAGCTAAGCCTTCTGGCGTTCTGTTTACTAAATCTATTTTCTGTACTTCGCCTATGGTTTCCGAAATAATATGATTATGATATGTCTTGCTCACCGGTGTGTGTATGTCAAGGATAAGTGCTGCTCAGGCAAGTTTTGACTCTCCAGTTCCTATATTTGTTTTCTGTGGTTTTTCATCCCAGTTATGACTCTGTTATTGGTTTTCTTGCTTTACATACTCAGTACATTTTCCGTACTGACCCCCTTTCTTCGGGGGCTGCGTTTCATGCCGCGCAGGTACCCACAGATGAGTTGAAGATATTCCAGCATGGTTGGTGAGCTCCAATTCCTTCTGGAGCACTGATGCGTCCGAGTATGTACGTTGTGTCTTCTGGATGACATTAGAGACTTTGCAGACAGTGTTGTGGGTATGATGTGTCAGTCTGTCAGCGGCTCCATCAGCCGACCTGTCGATGTGTGTTATGTAATGAATTTTGTGTACTTACAGATTCTGTCAAGTTTGTAAGCTTCATTTATATATTTTATAATTTTTCGGTATTGAGTTTTGGAAAAAAAAAAATTTATGTGTGCGATAGAGGTACGCGGGTTCGCTCGGCTCCGGTATGGGGTCGGTGCCCATCACGTCCCTCGAAAATCAAAGTGGGGGCGTGACACCCCGGGGCGCTCGGTGCACGGTTACTCTACTGTCGGATGCGATGTTCTATGTACCCATGCGTTGTTATTGTTTACACGGAGGTTATTTTCTTGATCTCACGATACGATATCCTGTTTTTATTCATGTTTATACCCCTTACTATGTTATTATTCATGTCTTACATACTCAGTACATTGCTCGTACTGACCCCTCTTCTTCGGGGGGCTGCGTTTCATGCCGCGCAGGTAAACCTAGACGAGCTGAAGCTAGCATAGGAGATGTCCAGCGGAATTGGTAGGCTCTACTTGTCCGGGAGTCTTTGTCGAGTCACGCATATGTGTGCCATGACGATATATTCGTAGTTAGAGACTTTGCGGACGAGTCGTGGGTATAGAGAAGCGATTTTGTACCATGATACAAGTTTTGTGCGGTCACATATTTTATTTGATTCTAAAGCAACAAAGGAATATTTGAGTAGCCTTGTTATGTATACTTGACGTAGAGATTTCAAAAAAAAAAAAAAAATTAGTACGTAGAAAGAGTCGATTGGGTTCGCTCGGCTCCGGTCACGGTCGGTGCCCATCACACCCCAGTGAGATCGGGGTGTGACATAAAGCTTTCCCTTTCCTTCTTTTGGCATGTCCTAGCCTACTAGGCTAAGATCGGAACCCGGGGATAATTCCGCTCTCGGAAATCCGAGTTTGATTTTGCATACTATTCATTAGTGCAATTGAATTATAATCCTTATATTTGATCAAAAGAACGCTTAAACCTTTGAATCGTTGTAAACGTATCCGGATCGCTCAAAACTTCTACGGATGGCTTTAGGGAGCCTAATGTTTGTAAATTATGTCCGCCGCCTCGGCTCGACTCGAGGTGGGGCCCACGCACCCCGAGATCTCCCAATGTCGCCATTTTTGGTATACTTGTGTGATTTTGGAAAGAAAACTTTAGACTATTGCTCCGATTTGCTATAAAAAAATAGTTATTTTAACTACCTCATTGGGTTTGATAATACATTTTGACACATAAGAACGATTTCGAAGATCGTAACTATTGTATATTAATTCGATAAACCTAATTTAACTATTGTCTTGGTTTTAAAGAAATGGTGTGCTTTGGTTATTTTGTTGAGTTTGTAATAAAAGAAATTATATACGTATGACTACTTACGATTCTCGCTTTCCGTGTGTATTGTTATTACCTCTTTCGGCCGAGTCCCGGCCCATGTGTGATATTGTCCGCCGGATACTTGACCGCGGGCCGTGCCATGATCTACGATACTTGGCCGCGTGCATGTGTATGTGTGATATCGTCATTTGGATACTTGACCGCGGTACCGTGACATGACCGCTGGATTCTTGACCGCGGTATGCGTGTATGTGTAGCTGTTTATATATTTGTGATACTAACCGCTGGGTTCCTGGCCGCGGTATATTTATATATTTGTGATATTAACCGCTGGGTTCCCCGGCGGTATATTTACGTATTGGTGATATTAGCCGGGTTCCGGCGCGGTATATGTGTGTGAATGCATGTATGGAATATTACCGCCGGTTCCCGGTCGCTTGGTATGTGTGTATGATTTGTGTATGTATGACTTGGATGCCGGATGGAAGTACGTTGGTATTTGGACTATTATGCTCGCGTTTGGTACACATTATTTCATTTTCTCGTATTTTTACGCTTTTGCATACTCGGTACGACATATTCCGTACCGACCCCGCTTTCTTCGGGGTCGCGTTTCGTGCCGCGGGTACCCACGGATGAGCGTAAGATGTTCCGCGGATTGGGCGAGCTCCATTTCCTCGGAGTGCTTTGCCGGGTCGAGTGCGTTTGTATGGTGTCCGAAGTTATGTTAGAGACTTTGCGGACGTGTCGTGTGTATGAGATGTCCGTTTGTAAACGGCCATGTAAGCCGATGTATCGTTACGCATTGTGTTATGAATTTCATGTGTGTTTACGGATTCGCTATGGTTACGAATTTTGTTTGATTTGAAAAGACGAAAGGCATGTACGTTTTCCGAAAAAAATTTTCACCCTCGTGCTTATGCTATGCCTTGTGGGCCCGCATGGCTATGAGTATTATGAGAGTCCGCGGTTCGCTCGGCTAGGTAAGGGTCGGGTGCCCATCACACCCTATCGGAAATTGGGGTGTGACAGGGAGTGCCCGATGAGGATTGGTTCAGGTGTGGTTCAGCCTACAGGGTCTATGGCTGGCTCTTTGTCACAACCTGACTAGGGCCATGACGGATACCCGGGGCTAACTACCGAGCACCACTCATTCTATTACTCATCCTGCGTTTATTCATATTTCTTATGCTCATAATCGTAGAAAACTATTTTTCATTTAAAACATGTTTACCTTTATATACATAAGCCCTTCGACTATCAAGATAATATATACATACGATGAGATACTGTGAGACCATACTACCCACACATACGTATCTACGAGCCTCTACTGGAGTGCTAGACATAGGGACGGGACAGGACCCCGTCATGCCCAAACATATATATATACACAAAAGAATAATCAATGGCACCTCCGGGACAATGGAGTACTCTAAAGTCAGCTAATAGCTCCTACGAGTCTAGATCACCTCCCTGCCTACCTGTGGGCATAAACATAGCGTCCAAAGAAAGCAGACGTCAGTACGAACATTGTACTAAGTGTCACAACCCGAATTACGGGCCATGGCGGGTATCCGGGGCTAACCACCGAACACCACTCATTCCGTTACCTATATGCTCTCATTCATAATACTTGCTCAAGTGCATGAAAATATATCATCATTTGAAACATAATTACTTTTATAAACATAAGCCATAAATTTATCAAAATAATATATATATATACGCGTATACACACGCTACGTAACTCGTAGGGACCATACTACCCACACATGCGTATCTACGAGCCTCTACTAGAGTACTAGACATATGGACGGGACGGGAACCCGTCGTGCCCAATCATGAATATATACATATATGTACGAAAAGAATAATCAAGGAGCTCCTAGGACGATGGAGTGCTCACAAGTCGGGCCTACTAGCTCCTATGGATCGGCACCGTCTCCTTGCCTACTGGGCATGAACACGGCATCAAAGAAACGGACGTTAGTACGAACATTATCACCGTATAAGGCGGGGAATGAAATAAGCATAATAAGAAGATCGTAACTCATGAGATGGAGATGTGACAACTCGCGCCCATTTTTACGCATCATTACATGTCATATACATTCGTCATACATAAGCATATCATGTACATTATCATAACGCATACTTTATCATATCACATATACATCATCATACCATACATACATCGTCGTATCAATCATACATCATCATGTCGGTAACCCGCGTCCGGGTAACCATCATATGCCGCCCACTAGTGGTGTCATGCCCGGCCCTCTCGGCTCGGTGTAAACATAGCAGCCCGCCGTAGCGGTGACATGCCCGGCCATTTAGGCATGGTGGAATCATATGCGGCCCGCCTTAGCGGTGACATGCCCGGCCAATTAGGAGGGGTGGAATCGTATTATCGTACATATCATGCATTTGTCATCATACATCATATATCATCATAGATTCATCACTATCATTCGTTTTATGAACACGTCATGGCATCTATCACAATTCAATATCATTATACATATATCATCAATTCGTATATTAGAACTTGAAAGCAAGTATAGTCGTGTCGGGGTGACGTAAGGTCGTGGACCCCCTACTTTATTATGGAGCATTCATAAACGTTACATTTCTGCCACCCTTGAAGGAACAAGCATAAGGTGAGTGTATACAATGATCAACATCAATGGGCTACGTATAGCTCCTTTAGCTTAATTGGAACATCATATCATAGGCTATAGCATCTCTAGACTTAAGCTTATCATTATCATTATCATAATCGTAGCATATCTCTTATCTCGTATGGCTATTCACGACCAATGACTCATAGTCTTCTCGAAGATGGAACATTCGTAATTAAAGAGGAAATTCATGCTATAGGACTCATACCTTAGAAGGAAAGGATTAGCCTCACATACCTTTATCGTTTAACTATTCTATCGCTTGCTCGTTCTCCTGAATGCACTTGTTTATACCTTGATAGGTCGTGTCGTCATTAGCTAAACAATCACGAAAACGTGCTTACTAAAGCTATAGAAATTTGGACAGCATTTCCTTTGTTTATACTACTTTCCTCCATGTTCCATATCAACTCCCAACACTCATAACAACAGTTACAATATCGTAAACAATAGGCATCATCTAATTACATTGCCTACAATTCATGATTTCACTATAATTCTCCATAATTATGAAAAAAGTCCATCATCACATTCTTTCACATACAATACTCATTTAATGTTCTAAATATCGTTTATAACGCATTTATAACATCAACGCATCCATTTTCATGATTCAATCCCACTACTACTTATTAATGGCACTATTCACACATTTATGACCCATTTCCTATACTCTTCCACAATCCATGTGTTTCAACTCATAAATACTTCAAACAACATAGAAAGATCATGAAACTTACCTTGGATGTTGGAGGAATAAGCCTTGGATGACAATTCACCTTTTCCACCAAAACCCTATTTCATCTCTCTTAGGATTCTTTTGATTTGAATGACTTTAGAGATGTTTCCTCCACTTGATTCACTCTAGTTATCACACCCTAACTTTCCATAGGGCATGATGGGCACCCGACCCTTACTTAGGGCCGAGTGAACCCGCTGACTCTCGTGATACTCATAGTCGTACTGGGCCCTCAAATCATGACATGAATGCATAATGTAAACTTTTCCAAAAGAACATGCTTTTCATCTTTCTCAAACTGAATAAAATCTGTAATATAATGCATAATGATACGTCGGCTTACAGAGCCGCTTACAAAACTGACATGTTATATACATGACTCTATCTGCAAAGTCTCTAACATGACTCAAGATACCATATCACAAATACTCTGACTCGGCAGCACTCTAGGAGGAAATGGAGCTCGCCAATCCACCTGGAATATCTTCTACTCATCTGTATACACCTGCGTGGCATGAAACGCGACCCCAAAAGAGGGTCAGTACGGAATATGTACTGAGCATGTAAAGCATGAAATACGGTAAACAGGATCATAACCGAACTGGGCATTACAGGAACAAGTATGATAACCAGAAAATCAAATGACTTGCCTTAGAGACATATATCATGCATGTCAATATCATATCATCATGTCATCATATATATATATATATATATATATATATATATATATATATATATATATATACGTACTCGGCCCTCTACAGTGAGGGACTCGGTGAATAAGATCATCATATCACCATATTATCATATCATCATGACATCATATATATATATATATATATATATATATACGGCCTACAGTGAGGACTCGGTGAATGAGATCATCATATGCCATCTTGGCCGCCATCCCCATATCATCACATCATCATACATATATATACCGTGCCGGCCCCTCAGTGAGGGACTCGGTGAATAATGCGATGAACTGTGCACGAATACATACCCGGCCGGGACTCGGTGAAAGACATATTGAGGCTTGCGCGAGCGAGTAGTGAGAAATCATATGCACACATCATCATTACGGACTCGATGGATAAGTAAGTAGTCGGTGCTCGAGAGTTAAAACGAAATCATATTAAGTTCTTTAAAAAAAATAAAGTCGTTAGGACTATACAAAGGAAAATCTCGGGGACCACGGATATGCATCAAACCAATCCGGGCCCGCCCGGCGAAAGTTAAAGTCATTACACGTTATAGAATCATTTGCGAGCATATCAAAGCAATCCGGTTCCGTCTATGAAAGTTACGGACATTTTTAACATAAAAATCCTTTTTGGAGCAAAACTCTTTATACCACGTTTGAATTCAATCATACAAAGACATAAAGACCATAGTTCTACCACATTAAGAATTCTAACACTAAGAGGTGGATAAGGATCGTAAACATGCTCGGATCATAAAGTAGAGTTACCCAGGATCGTATCATAGCTTACTTACACTAAGACATGCCAAAAGAAAGAAAGGGTAAGCTTCACGTACCTCCGCTTCCTAAGCTAATCCAAACTCAAGTCTCGGGCTCCCAAGATCTCTGAATACGTCGATAAATACCAAACATTAGCTATAGGCACTTAGGAATTCAATCCTAAGTTAGCATTTCTCTACGAAATTTGGGCGACATTTCCCACTATTTATATGCCTAACTCCGAATTCTCAATTCGATAACCAACAACAATACCAATAGTATTAACATCATTTCCCGATACCGACGTATCCCTTAAAAAAACATACCTTTGTTTTCTAAATTTCTCAACCAACCAAATTTGCGATATAACTATTTAATAATTTTATTTCCGTAAAGGAGTCGAAATTCATATGAACAACATCAATAACAACAGCCTTCACATTTTACAAGGTAAATACATTTATTTTCATCCAAAATTCTCTTCAAATCTCCTTCCATATTCACAACACCAACACACGAATTTATCAGACTATTCCCTCCGTGCTAATCCGTTAAAATTCTAAATAAACTCATTAACAATGAAAAGGAACCGTATTCATAACTTAAGCATGCAGCCCCACGTTATCACTCTTCTCCTTGGTTGATTTTTAGCTCAAATTGAAGACAACGCGCGTACAACACTTTTCTCTTCATGGGCTTCGAAATTCGGGGCTCAGATTTTGGTCAAAATTGGTTTTTCTTCTCTCCAAGGCTCTTCTCTCTCTCTTTCCAGAATCTTCTGGTGTTCTTGGTCTGAAAAATGAGGGGCAAGGGCTGAAATTTCACTTAAATAGGCATGGGTCATGGGCCTAACCCGATTGGGCCCGGTTTGGGCCTAGCCCACTGACCTTTCCGTCTTAAAACGTCCATATCTCCTTATCCCGATGTCACCTGTGGTCTCATGACCTATGGTTGGAAAGCTAATTCAATTATCTACAACTTCTATCTTTGATATTTTTCCAAATTCCAAACTTATAATACCGTTTCTGCCCCTCGAAATCGATCACCCGAAAACGTTACTTAAAAATATTTGCTTGGAGGAATTCCACTTTGATTTGGCTCAAGGTCCTTCTTGAGTTATGTTTAAATTCACATACGTGATTCATATAAATTTTTGCATGTCCCAAAAAAAAATCTCAATGTGTGGGCCCCACCTCGGCTTGCGAATAATCCGACGTACAAAAATACGAAATATAATACTGTCATCGTGAGTTTAAATTATGAAGCAACAACATGATTGTCAATTTTTAAGCACGTTAATAAGGACCTTCCAATTGGTTGGAACTTCTAGAAGAAAATAATTTTTGTGATCACTATTCATGGTGTTCCATTTTAGCTTGCCTTGGCCGAATATGGCTCCTTTGGTTTTCTCCAAGTTTCTTGAATTTTCTAAGGGTGCGAGTGATGAAGATGGTTTAATTAGTCATCTTCTAATCACATATATAAAACATCCATGTGGCCCATGGCCCACACCCATGTGGCCGGCGACTTGGCCATTTTTATTTCATGAATTTTAACTTTCCAATATTCACTTTTAACCCCAAATTTTTCCTTAATATTCCATGCCAACAAAATCATAAGCAACTCATGTCTTAAAATAAAATCGTAGTTAAAAGTCTCTACTTCGCCTCCCGGAATAGTCTTGTCCTTAACTTATCATGGTTAACTCGGATTGTCCCAATGTACCAAACACGGGATATAACATCCTTCCCCCTTTAGAACATTCGTCCTCGAATGTTCAACTAGTCGCATAGGGTCTTATAAGGATCTTGGGGGTTTCCTTCACTACCATAACATGCCGTCTCATCTACCAGTCATATTTCTTTTTCATCTCCTCTTCAGCTTCGCAAGTCATCTCCTTCCTGTTATTATTCTGCCACGGTACCTTAATAAAAGCCGCGTCCTTAGTACGCAACCTTCTCACCTTACGAACAATGTAATAGGGTTCAATATATCTCGGGTTAGACTTCTCCTTCTTGCCGAATCTCGTTACACCTTCCATGGGTGGTATCTTCAAGCATACCCACTCGCCAGTCTGGAATTCTAAGTGTCGACGCCAATTGTCGCCATATGATTTTTGTCGTCTCTGAGCTGCTAATAGCCGTCCCCTGCTTTGACTATCATCAGCTAATATAATTCTGAAAGAATTTGACGTATAAATTCACCCTCTTTTAGTAACCAGCTAGCTTGACCATCTTGCTTAAATCATCTTATAATCCTCCTTTACTCGGCTTGTATCACTCCAGGCACATTGTCTCGTATCATACCTTTATCTTTAATTCAAACTCTGCTACCGTCCCTTTGCTCAGATCTTGCCCGCAACCTTCCGGTCACACATTATGTTGCAATCTTTACAAAAATATGCGAAGGTGCTCAAATTAGCCCAAAAATACCTTAGCGTGGCTTTACTAATCCTTATGTTTTACTTTGTCTCCGCCTCTTTGCTCTTACAACCGGTACCAGAATAGATCTTTGGTTCAACCATAGCCATGTCCCGTTTGTCCTCAGTACTAACTCCATCTCGGTAATCCCGCTTAAACCATCTTTACATCTTTCCTTAACGCACCCAAAAATCTTGTAACCATATTGTTATTACTGGATCCAAACTTTTCTCCCTTACTACTTATAGGTCGCATTGGTTGCCGGAATACACATATCCGCTGATATAGCCATGTACGGGATATCATGTGCATACCTATGTATATACATAGTTACTAGCATCTCGTTTACAAAATATTCCCAAACGCTACTCAAACTCACCCTAATTCTCGAGCTGTGATGCACCTTGTTTCTCTTTGCCAGTCTAATCCGCCTCGTCCTACGCGACCTCTTAGGGTTTCTGCCCACGCCGCATACTCTAACTTTCCTTAGGCTACTCTAGCTTCTCATTTGCTTCTTATGTCTGAATTTGTAAGACTTTCAGAAAACTTCCCGGTGCCTATCCTAAAATTTCTCTCAAACCTTGGAACTCGATGAAATACGATGCTTTAATACTAGTATGATAGCGTCCACCTCACCGTATGACCTTCATGACATAATCTGGAGTAACTTGAAGTCTTAATAGATTTCAAAACGTTCTCATAACACAGCTCCCTCCGAATTAGAAAGGGACTCTTACTCTTCTGACTCCACAATTATTATTTTAGCCCTTTTCAATCCTCAATATTCGCCTTTCACTTATGGATATGACTACTTTCCGTCCTAGACGTCGATTCCCAATGGTGAGGAACACACCTTGATCGACTGTTCTTATAAATACTTGGTTATCGGCCTTTGGATTTCTGCCCTCATTTTACCTCGTTCCTCATCCTTTCTATAACCGAGTCTTTCACAATCCCGTCACTTATAGTACTCGTATCCTTAACTACACATGTCATGGTCTATTACTACACTGTTATCTCGCTCCCTTCTCACTCGGCTTTACTTATTTTCATAACAATCCCCATTATTTTCATGTTATATCTCATTCGCAATTAATCCTATAATATAACACTTCTTAACCCTTTTCCATTTCTGATCAACTTTATCCTTGATATTTTACAGCTGTCTTATCAATACATTCATATCCATCACAATTCTTTTCCTCCGTACTCTTGTCTTAGTCATACTATTACTTCTTTTAACTATAAGCTCGTCGTAATTCATCTCTGCTTATCAATTCGACAATACCTTAAGTGACATCCATCAAGATTTACAACGAACATCTCTTAGGATTACAATATTCTTTTTACCATTTCGATATCGACCTTCTAATTATTATTATCCTCAATTCAGTAATTAGCTTCTTTTACGGATGTCAGCCGTACTTGTAGCTTAGTCAAATCTTATCATTACTATCGGCACGAACTTTCAAGTCGTATTACAAACCTATATCTCATTCTCTCTTTATTTCTAGGAAAATTTCGGCGGAGTTTCCTGTACAAATTACCATCTCAAAACACCGGAAATACCGGCAATGACTCACAGGGCCAACATATGTATATATATATCATATCATATCTGTCACGACCCAACCCCGTAGGCCGTGACTAGTGCCCGAGCTAGGCACCCAAACACACTCATCAAATCCAAATCATATACAGATAGCTTATGCGTATACAAATATCAAAGGGGGGTCTCAAATTTTTGTCTCAAACACATCTCAAACACAAACATATATATATCAGAAGCCGGCAAGGCTATCAAATGGCGCAATGGCCCAAAACATATACAAATGCAAGCCGACAAGGCCGCCACGGCGAATGGGATCGCCCAGAACATATATCATACAAACACATCTGTACAGAATAGGCACAACCCACATATACGAGCTCTAAACACCCCGAATCATATGACGGGACGGGGGCCCCGCAATCAAACGACACAACCCACATATATCTACGACCTCTAAACGGCCAACGGACGGGACGGGGCCCCGCCGTACCCCGAACAAACACATACATATGCGCGAACGAATATATACCAAAAAGTGGGCTCCGGAATAAAGGAGCACTCCAAACGCGAAATAGGTGTCCCTGGGCGGCGGATCACCGAACCGTACGTACGTACTGCGGCATGAAACGCAGCCCCCCGAAGAAAGGGGGTCAGTACGAAATATGTACTGAGTATGCAAAGCAGAAGATATAGTAAACAAATCTGAGTCATAATCGAAACAGAAGTACAGAAAGTAAGTGCATATCCAAAGTACCAGAATGTTTACTTTCAAAATACAAATCATGCATAGGGCACAGAAAATATGGTCGCCCGCCCGTCGATGGCGCCATAACACAAGATAACACCGAGAAGGTTTCAAATCTCCATATCCCCGTCACACATCATAACACGGATAACGCCATACACAAGATAACACCAAATATAAGCGGAACCCGGCCCTCTAGCGAGGGCTCGGTGAACCATAACACATAACACCGGAGTATAACATAGTGCGCACGACAACGAACCGGCCGGGACTCGGCGAAAGATACAACGTAATGCACGAGCAGAGTCGTGAGTAACCATATGTATAAAATCATTATCATAGACTCAAAAGATAAGTAAAATGACCATACTTGGAAATCGGAATAGTAGCCAAACCAAATTCTTTCAAAAGTCATCAGGATTACAAAAAGGAGAGTCGCGGGACCCACGGACGGGTGTCGACCCGAGCCGGGCCCGCCTATGAAAAACATACTCATCATACGCCATACAATCTCCTACGAACATATCGAGGCAATCCGAGCCTTTCTGTGAAAGATACGGGCGTTCGTAGTTACAGAATTCTTTAAAAACAAAACTTTTTATGCAACATTTGAAAATCAAATATTCCAAAGACATAAGGGCCAATATTTCATCATATCAAGCATACGAATTCCAAGAAACAAATAAGAGTCATACACATGCTCGGATTGCGAGAATAGAATTTTCTCGAGGCTCGTGTCATAGCCTATTTGTAACTAAGGCATGCCAAAGAAGAAAGGATTGAGCTTTACATACCTCGTCAGCTCTCCAAACTACTCCAAACTCAAGCTAATGCCAACCTATGTCTCGGGCTCCCAAGGTCTACACAACGTCAACGGATATCAAATATTAGTTATAGACGTTTGGCATTTAATTCCAAATTAGCACTTAATTCTACGAAATTTGGGCGATTTCCCCTGTAAATAGGCCAACCCCGAGAATTTAACTTGGCCAAATCAACAACAACAACATCAACAACCAACCTAGCAACATCAATAGTCAATCCGAAAGGCAATATAACATTAGTAACCCTCTTTTACATCATTCGACAACATTCAATATATTCAATTCAACGGCTTACATTCAAGCCAACATTATTGCTCATACATTCCAATACCAACCCAAACCCATACCAACAACATTCAAGAACATTCCAAACCATTCACACAATGGTTCAAATATCCCAAACAATACTCCCTCTCACCCGAAACCAGCCCCAAACCCGAGAACACCACCCTAACCCATTCCTCACTTCCGAATCATGATTTGCACCAACAATCCACACTCTAACAATGCCATTCTCATAAATATAGAAATTGCATTAAATGCACAATAACCTCCAAATCAGCCCGCAACACTTACAACATCAATTCGAATCATTAAACTCTTATTGTCAACATAAAATTCATAACGACAACAATCGACATACTAAATAGAATTAATCCATTCTTGTCATATAATATGACCTATATTCGGCCAACACTACACATATACATATGTTGATGATTCTCATTCTTTTCTTCACACTACACAACTAAACATGCTATATAAAATCATTTCATCATCCCAACACAACACACACACCTACACACCCAACACACTCACACACGGCCTCAACTCCAACATACTATATTTCATGAATTTCATCCATTTTAGCATACTACAACATGCATACACCATTCATAACACATAAAACAAGATTAAATCTTACCTTTCTTCTTCAACTTCACAACTAGGCTAGGGTTTGCGATTTACAAAACGGATGGTTTGATGACCCAAACAACACTTCCACGTTACTTAGGGACCTCCAATTAGTGGATTTGCACTAAGGAAATATTTTTGGGATGGCTAATTTTGGACTTCAATTTCCAAGGTTCTTGGCCGAATGGTTGTTGCTTTGTTCATCCAAGGCTCTTTTTTTTCTAAGTGTTGAGAATGAAGAAAGATGACTTAGAAGTCATCTTTTATGCTCCCATATAAACTATACATGTGTCCATGGCCCACACATGTGTTGGACCAATTAAAATTGGCCACAACATGTGTGGGAGCCACCTCCCACTTACACGGCCAAAGGGCCAAAAATTGCATGATTTCCAACTTCCAATTATTCCACTTTTGGTCCCAAATTTTCCTAAATGTTCCATGCCAACAAATTCATGAACAACTTATGTCTTAAAATAAAATCGAGGGTCAAAAGTCCCGACTTTGCATCCCGGAATGATTTTGTCCCTAACTTATCATAGTTAAACCGGATTGTCCCAATGTACAAAATACGGGATATAACATCCTCCCCCCCTTTAGAACATTCGTCCTCGAATGTTAGATTAACCTTACGGGATCTTATAAACACTCGGGGGAGTTTCTTTTACAACTATCACACACACAATTCATTCATCAAACAACATAGTCAAGTAGGGAATTTCAATTACCTGTAGGCACTGGAAATAAATGGGGATACTTCCTCTTCATCTGCTCCTCAGCTTCCCAGGTCATTTCTTCCCGATTATTGTTCCGCCATAGCACTTTAACAGAAGCCACATCTTTATTCCGCAACTTTCTTACCTGACGATCCAATATGGCTATAGGCTGCTCTTCATAAGATAGCTCCTCTGTGACCTGGATATCATCTACAGGAAATATTCTGGAAGGGTCACCAATGCATTTACGAAGCATAGAAACGTGGAATACCGGATGCACTGCTCCCAAATCAGCTGGCAGATCTAATTCATAGGCAACCTTGCCTATTTTACGGATGATCTGATAAGGCCCAATATATCTCGGACTGAGCTTTCCTTTCTTGCCGAATCTCATAACACCTTTCATAGGTGACACTTTAAGGAATACCCAATCACCAATCTGAAACTCTAAATGTCGACGGCGATTATCTGCATATGATTTCTGTCGACTCTGGGCTGCTAATAACCTTTCCCGAATCAGTTTCACCTTATCAACTGCTTGCTGGATCACATCTGGGCCAATCAACTTAGTCTCGCCAATATCAAACCAACCAATCGGTGACCTGCATTTCCTGCCATACAAAGCCTCATATGGTGCCATCTGAATACTGGAGTGGTAGCTGTTATTATAAGCAAATTCAACAAGTGGCAAATGATCATCCCAGCTACCCCTGAAATCAATAACACAGGCCCGCAACATATCTTCCAACGTCTGAATAGTGCGCTCGGCCTGTCCGTCAGACTGGGGATGAAATGCTGTACTAAGACTTACCTGTGTCCCCAATCCTTCCTGAAATGATCTCCAGAAATTAATATGGGAACTCCGTGAAGTCTCACAATCTCCTTAATATATAACCTGGCATAATCCTCAGCTGAGTACGTAGTCCGGACTGGGAGGAAATGGGCTGATTTTGTCAGCCTATCAACAATAACCCATATGGAATCATACCTCCGTGGAGTGCGAGGTAAGCCTGTAATAAAGTCCATATTAATGATTTCCCACTTCCACGACGGTATCTCCATCTCCTGTAATAATCCACCGGGCTTCTGATGCTCGATCTTAACCTGCTGGCAATTTGGGCACTGAGCGACGAACTCTGCTATGTTTTTTTCCATACCATCCCACCAGTATAAGCATCTGAGGTCATGATACATTTTCGTCGACCCTGGGTGAACAGAATAACGGGCATAATGTGCCTCGCCCATAACCTGTCGCCGCAACCCTGCAACATCAGGTACACATAATCTGCCCCTGTGTAATAACACTCCATCAGGTGAAATCTCGAACGGAGTCTTCTCCTTTGCCGGGGCTGTATCTCTATACTGTGCCAGAATAGGATCCTCATACTGACGCCGCTTAATCTCCTCCGTGGTAGAGGATTCAGCAATTCCTCGAACAGAAACCCCAATGTCTCCAGAATCAGCCAAGCGGACTCCAAGACTAGTTAACTGACGGATCTCGCGAACCATTTCCTTCTTCTCTGACGGTACGTCTGTCAAACTACCCATAGACTTACGGCTAAGTGCATCTGCTACGACATTGGCTTTCCCAGGATGATATAAAATATCGATGTCATAATCTTTCAGCAATTCTAGTCATCTCCTCGGCCGCAAATTCAATTCCTTCTGCTTAAAGATATATCGGAGGCTCTTATGATCTGTATAAATATCAACGTGAACACCATATAGATAATGTCTCCACATCTTCAAAGCATGAATTACCGCGGCTAGCTCCAAATCGTGAGTAGGATAGTTCCTATCGTGCTTTCTGAGCTGCCGGGAAGCATAAGCTATAACTCTGCCGTGCTGCATCAATACACATCCCAACCCAACACCAAAAGCATCACAGTAAATAACATACCCATCTGGACCTTCGGGAAGAGTCAGAACCGGAGTTGTAGTCAGTTTCTCTTTCGGCACTGGAAGCTCCGCTCGCAAGCATCGGTCCACTGGAACTTAGCTCCCTTCTGAGTCAGCCTTGTTAAAGGCGCTGGGATCGAAGCAAACTTCTCTACAAACCTCCTATAATATCCGGCTAATCCCAGGAAACTACATACCTCCGTAGGCGTCGTAGGTCTAGGCCAGTTCTTTACGGCCTCAATCTTCTGGGTATCCACCCGGATGCCATCAGCTCCAACAATATGCCCCAGGAATGCCACTGAAGTCAGTCAGAATTCACATTTATCAAATTTAGCATATAATTTCTGGTGCTGGAGCACCCCAAGTACTTTCCTCGGATGATCTGCGTATTCCTCTCCTGGTCGTGAATAAACCAGAATATCATCGATAAACACGATTACGAACATATCTAAGAACGACCTGAATACCCGATTCATCAGATCCATAACGCAGCCGGGGGCATTAGTCAGCCCAAAGGACATCACTCTGAATTCATAATGCCCATATCGGGTCCTGAATGCTGTCTTTACATCTTTTTCTTAATGCATCCAAAGTCTCGTGATCATGTCGTTATTACTGAATCCAAGCGCTTCTCTTTAAGTATTGGTCGGTTCCATCCCTAGCATATAAATATTTACAGGTAACATAACTATTCTTGTACGGCTCGTATAAAGCATTTCGAACCTTGGTTACGGTCTTTTCTTTTCTTGGCTCACTCTGCCCCACATATTCCTTCCGTACTAACATTCGTTCCTTGATGTCCCCATGTCCTACCACAGGAGGTTTCCTATCTTTTTCTTTCCCCCTTACTACCCTTGGCCATAGAATCTTACCGATTTATTTTGGCAAGGAATCTTACTCGTAGTCCAAGCATCCGTATCGAATATATTGCGGTGTTCATTGTCTCCTTCTTACACTTGCACCTCTCGCGCTCGCTTCCCCCTTCTAGGGCGTACTTATACTATTACCCGATTATACTTTGCCCTATGTTTGTATTTCTCATTCCAATTAGGCGGTACTTTGATCCCGACGTTTTGATTCCCTGACCTGCCATCTACTCACTTTCTTCCCTTTTTCATATATCATTGCATTCGAGCTTCCCAAACTTGACCTGTAATAACCACAACATCAGCTTGCCTTATAGCATTTGTGCCATCTATATACTGTTGCTCACTTGAGCTTCGTTACTCTGTCCAATTAATGCCTTCCCTATACCGCCACATTGATTGCCGGAATACACATATCTGCTAATAAGACCAGGTATGAGGCATTATACACACGCATAGACATATAGTGCTACCGTCTCGCTTTCAAAATATTTCCAACCACTATTCAAACTCACCCTAATTCCGAAGCTGTGATGCATCTTCTTTCTCTTTATCGGTCTAATCTACCTCGTACTACGCGACCACTTAAGGTTCCGGCCCATTCCGCACACTCTACTTCCCTTGGATCACCCTAGCTTCTTATTTGCCTCTTACGTTTAAACTTGTGAGACTTTCAGAAAAACTTCCCAGGGGGTCACCCATCCCAAAATTTCTCTCACTCCAGCACGCTTAACCTCGGAACTCTGATGAAATACGGTGCTTTGGTACTAGTCTGATAGGGTTCACGTCACCGCATGACCTTCAGCACACAACCGGGAGTAAATTGAAGTCTTAACAGCTTTCAAAACGTTCTCATGACGCAATTACCGTTTTACCCTTCTCGATCCCCCGTGCTCACCCTTCGCTTACGAATACGATTACTTCCCGTCCTAAACTTCCAGACCCACTATGGTAGTAAGCACACCTTAATCATCGCGACCTATAAATACTTGGCCATCGGCTCTCAGATTTCGGCTTGCCGCTATTAAGTAACAATCATACAGTAAATACACATTCATAGGACAAATTCCAATAAGGGCTCATATACCTGTAGACGAGCGGTCTCCAGTCTGATCTGGGGGGCTATAGGGTGAAGTGTACTCCTCATCATCATCTCCCTCATCTGAATCCGAGGGATATAGATAGCCCGGCAACTCCTGGTTCACCGACGGCCAGGATAGGGGGCTGGAATAGCCGTAACGCTCACTGAGGAGGCTGGTCTAACATAATGCTCCACCATAGGAGCAACTGGTACAATCTCGGGAAGCTCCTCCCCCGGTGCCCCCGCCGAATACTCGGACGGATCCGTATCATAGCTGCCCTCGGGGTGGTCCTCCTCACTGGGGGTCAAGGACTCCGGGGGAATCGTCGCGGGATCCTCTGAGGGATCCGTCTCGATAGAATAGCTGGGGCTCCTCCTGCTGGGCCCTGGAGCCTGAGGTCCTGAAGATACTCTAGGGGCCTTATTAGCACCCCCACTATCCGAAGCTGGTCTTTTCATCTCCTGTCAATCTGTACCTACCTGCAGGAAAAGGGGTCAGAAGTGATCTTCCCTAGACTCTGGCTCTATCGCACGATCTAAGATCAGAAAGAAAGATAACATCCTAAATGTCCCGTAGCCTCCTGTTTATAGATGTGGTGCACAACACACCGATAAACAAGACTCTACTAGACACGGTCTGTAGACATTCCGAGGACGAACTGCTCTGATACCACTTCTGTCACGACCCAACCCCGTAGGCCGTGACTAGTGCCCGAGCTGGGCACCCAAACACACTCATCAAATCCGAATCATATACAGATAGCTTATGCGTATACAAATATCAGGCGCTGTCTCAAATTATCTCAAACTGTCTCAAACACATCTCAAACACAAACATATATATATCAGAAGCCGGCAAGGCTATCAAATGGCGCAACGGCCCAAAACATATACAAATGCAAGCCGACAAGGCCGCCACGGCGAACGGGATCGCCCAACATATATCATACAAACACACACACATAATAGGCACAACCCACATATACGTCTACAGACCTCTAAACAGACCAACAGAATCATATGACGGGACAGGGCCCCGCCGTACCCCTGAACAAACACATACATATGCAGCGAACGAATATATACCAAAAAGTGGGCTCCGGAATAAAGGGAGCACTCCAAACAGCAGAATAGGTGTCCTAGACTGGCGGATCACCGAACTGTACGTCTGTACCTGCGGGCATGAAACGCAGCCCCCCGAAGAAAGGGGGTCAGTACGAAATATGTACTGAGTATGCAAAGCAGAAGATATAGTAAACAAATCTGAGTCATAATCGAAACAGAAGTACAGAAAGTAAGTGCATATCCAAAATACCAAAATGTTTACTTTCAAAATACAAATCATGCATAGGGCACAGAAAATATGGTCGCCCGCCCGTCGATGGCGCCATAACACAGCATAACACCAGAAGGTTTCAAATCTCCATATCCCCGTCACACATCATAACACAGCATAACACCAAATATAAGCGAAACCCGGCCCTCTAGCGAGGGGCTCGGCGAACCATAACACAGCATAACACCGGAGTATATCATAGTGCGCACGACAACATAACCGGCCCGGGACTCGGCGAAAGATACAACGTAATGCACGAGCGAGTCGTGAGTAACCATATGTATAAAATCATTATCATAGACTCAAAAGATAAGTAAAATGACCATACTTGGAAATCGGAATAGTAGCCAAACCAAATTCTTTCAAAAGTCATCGGATTACAAAAAGGAGAGTCGCGGGACCCACGGACGGGTGTCGACCCGAGCCGGGCCCGCCTATGAAAAACATACTCATCATACGCCATACAATCTCCTACGAACATATCGAGGCAATCCGAGCCTTTCTGTGAAAGATACGGGCGTTCGTAGTTACGAATTCTTTAAGAACAAAACTTTTTATGCAACATTTGAAAATCAAATATTCCAAAGACATAAGGGCCAATATTTCATCATATCAAGCATACGAATTCCAAGAAACAAATAAGAGTCATACACATGCTCGGATTGCGAGAATAGAATTTCCTCGAGGCTCGTGTCATAGCCTATTTGTAACTAAGGCATGCCAAAAGAAGAAAGGATTGAGCTTTACATACCTCGTCAGCTCTCAAAGCTAATCCAACTCAAGCTAATGCCAACCTATGTCTCGGGCTCCCCAAGGTCTACACAACGTCAACGGATATCAAATATTAGTTATAGACGTTTGGGCATTTAATTCCAAATTAGCACTTAATTCTACAGAAATTTGGGCAGCATTTCCCCTGTAAATAGGCCAACCCCGAGAATTTAACTCGGCCAAATCAACAACAACAACATCAACAACCAACCTAGCAACATCAATAGTCAATCCGAAAGGCAATATAACATTAGTAACCCTCTTTTACATCATTCGACAACATTCAATATATTCAATTCAACGGCTTACATTCAAGCCAACATTATTGCTCATACATTCCAATACCAACCCAAACCCATACCAACAACATTCAAGAACATTCCAAACCATTCACACAATGGTTCAAATATCCCAAACAATACTCCCTCTCACCCGAAACCAGCCCCAAACCCGAGAACACCACCCTAACCCATTCCTCACTTCCGAATCATGATTTGCACCAACAATCCACACTCTAACAATGCTATTCTCATAAATATAGAAATTGCATTAAATGCACAATAACCTCCAAATCAGCCCGCAACACTTACAACATCAATTCGAATCATTAAACTCTTATTGTCAACATAAAATTCATAACGACAACAATCGACATACTAAATAGAATTAATCCATTCTTGTCATATAATATGACCTATATTCGGCCAACACTACACATATACATATGTTGATGATTCTCATTCTTTTCTTCACACTACACAACTAAACATGCTATATAAAATCATTTCATCATCCCAACACAACCCACACACCCACACGGCCTCAACTCCAACATACTATATTTCATGAATTTCATCCATTTTAGCATACTACAACATGCATACACCATTCATAACACATAAAACAAGATTAAATCTTACCTTTCTTCTTCAACTTCACAACTAGGCTAGGGTTTGCGATTTACAAAACGGATGGTTTGATGACCCAAACAACACTTCCACGTTACTTAGGGACCTCCAATTAGTGGATTTGCACTAAGGAAATATTTTTGGGATGGCTAATTTTGGACTTCAATTTCCAAGGTTCTTGGCCGAATGGTTGTTGCTTTGTTCATCCAAGGCTCTTTTTTTTTTCTAAGTGTTGAGAATGAAGAAAGATGACTTAGAAGTCATCTTTTATGCTCCCATATAAACTATACATGTGTCCATGGCCCACACATGTGTTGGACCAATTAAAATTGGCCACAACATGTGTGGGAGCCACCTCCCACTTACACGGCCAAAGGGCCAAAAATTGCATGATTTCCAACTTCCAATTATTCCACTTTTGGTCTCAAATTTTCCTAAATGTTCCATGCCAACAAATTCATGAACAACTTATGTCTTAAAATAAAATCGAGGGTCAAAAGTCCCGACTTTGCATCCCGGAATGATTTTGTCCCTAACTTATCATAGTTAATGTCACGACCCAACCCCGTAGGCCGTGACTAGTGCCCGATCTGGGCACCCAAACACATCTATCAAACGCTATCTCAAATCATAACGAACGCATTCAAATACATAGCAGAAGCCGACAAGGCTATGTTTCAAATTTAGATAATTTCCAGAAAAATTTCGGCAGAGTTTCCTTTGTTTTAAGGACTATCCAAAATAACCCTGCGCACAGAAAATACCAACAAGGCCACACAAAGGCCAACAAAATATCATATACATACGCGGACCGGCCGCCGCGGCGAGCGGGATCGCCCCAAACACAACGTATACACACACAATCGAATGAGGTAGGCACAACCCACAAAACATGTCCACGTACCTCAAATGCATGCACGAATCATATGACGGGACAGGGCCCCCGCCGTACCCATGAACAATATATATAAATGCAACAGACGAATATATATACCAAAAGTATAAGCTCCGGAATGAGAGGAGCACTCCAAGTAGCAGAAGGGGTGTCCTAAACAGGTGGATCACCAGGCTGAACGTCTGTACCTGCGGGCATGAAACGCAGCCCCCGGAGAAGGGGGTCAGTACGAAATATGTACTGAGTATGCAAAGCAGAAGGTACAGAGATAAATCTGAACAATAATCGAATCAGAAGTATGGAAAATAATACATATCCAAAAATATCAAAATGTTTATTTCCAAAGTATAAATTATGCATAGGGCACAGGAATATATGGTCGCCCGCCTGTCGATGGCGCCATAACACAGCATAACACCAGAAAGTTTCAAATCTCCGAATCCCCGTCACACATCACAACACAAAGATAACGCCAATCACAAAGATAACGCCAAACATAAGTGGAACCCGGCCCTCGAGCGAGGAGCACGGTGAACCATAAACACAAGATAACACCGGAATGTATCACATAGCGCACGACAACGTAACCGGCCCGGAACCGGCGAACGATATCATAGTAGGCACGAGCGGGTAGTGAGGAATCATATGCATAAAATCATTATTATAAACCCAAAGGATAAATAAAGTAGTCATATTCGAAATCGGAATAATAATCATCACTTTTTGTTTTAAAGTTGCCGAGTTTACATAAAAGGGCGTCGCGGGACCCACGGACGAGTATAGACCCGAACTGAGCCCGCCTATGAAAAACATACTCATTATATATCATACAAACTCCTACAAAAGTTTCAAAGCATTCCGAGCTTCTCTGAGAAAGTTATGAGCGTTTGTAGTTTTTGAATTACTAATGAATAAGTTCTTTCAAAAAAAAATCAGCTTTTAAGTAGCCTTTGCAAATTATTAATTCCAAGGATGTAAGGATCAATATTATGGCATATTAGCACAAGGATACCAAGGAAACAAGTGCGAATCACGTACAAGCTCGAATTTCGAGAATAGAGTTTCGAGGCTTGAATCATAGCCTAATTTAACTAAGACATGCCAAAAAGGAAGGTTACTTTTTACATACCTCAAACGCTCTCCAATATGATCCAACTCAAGCTAAGTCCAAACTATGATTCGGCTGCCCACGATCTAAAAATAATCCATAAAATGCCAAACATCAGCTAAAGACTTATCGGGCAATTAATTCCAATTTCGCCCTTAATTCTCTACGAGAAATTCCGGCAGCATTTCCCCGTAAATAGGCTACCCCGAGAATTTAACTCGCTCAAAATCAACAACAACAACCACAATAACCAACC